>NW_026606433.1:0-150057 GCF_029834395.1 Sorex fumeus | reverse complement strand
CCCCAGGCCCCCAGGAGGGGTGTCTGAGTCCTCCATGGTCCCCGTGGCCAAGTGGCACCAGTGTGCTGGCCCCGCCACGGGCCCTGTGGCCACTTGGCACCTGGTGAGCTGGTCATGGAGCCCACGTCCTCCTTCCTGCAGGACAGGATGTCAGTCGGGGGCCGCGGGCAGGTCCATGGGGGTGTGGGCAGGGCTGCGGCTGTCGCGGTCAGTGGCCGCTCATCTGAGCAAGCGATGGTTGTTCTAGAAGTTCTGGTGGTCACCCACAGGCTGGGGAGGCCGTGGGGGCCCTGGGCTTTCTCTGCCTGGATGGGCAGGAGGAAGAGGAGCAAAGGGCCGGGGTTCCCTGGGCCAGGCTGCAGGGGGGCGGTCGCAGGCTGGGGGCAGAGCAGGAGCAGGCTGGGAGGGACAGGCCGTGGGCTCCCCGCCAGGACCAGAGATATTCCGGCAGAAAGACGCAGCCCAGGACATGGGATGAGCTGGCGAGTGATGGGCAGGAGACCGGCAGCCCTGGCACAGGGGTGGGACTGTCTCGGGGGCAGCGGACGGGGCCAGGTCAGGGACTCTCCTGATGGATCCCACTTTGGGGGTCCTCCCCACCTCTCCCCACGTTCGTCCTGCAGCAGAGCAAGGTCCCGCGGGCAGCTGAGGGGCAGCTGGGGGCAGCCTCATGGGGTCTCTGGGCCTCTTGGCAGCTCCAGGCCTGACCCTCTGTCTCCTCTGCCTCTGGCTTCTGACTCCCAGCCCAGGAAGCAGTGAGCACCGTGGGGTGGGCACTCTGGCCGAGTTGCTGGGGAGGTGGGCAGCGGCCCGTCAGCCCCTGCTGGGGACACTCCGAGGGGGCTCCCGGGCACCGGCACGATCCCAGCCAAGCCCAACCCCTGGGGGAGCTTGGCCAGAGACCTGGAGGGGCCACGGTTTGGATGGGGGCGGGCGTCCTACAGAATGGACGAGCCCCAGGAGGCGAGGACACTCCTCTGCGCCCAGCCGCTCCCTGGACTGACCTGGCCGGCTCCCGTGTCCCTCTCCTGGGCCAGAAAGGGACTCAGAACACGGCAGACACCTGACCTCCTGCTGGCCACATTCAGGACCCCCCCCGCCCCCCTCTCACCTGCCCTCGCCCCGATGTTCGGCCACACTGTCCTCTGCCCTCCCCAGCAGCCGCCCAGCCTCCCTGCTCCTCCCCCAGCAACCGGCCTGTCCCGATGCTGCCCTCCCTCGCCCCTCGCTTTCCCTCTTCCCCACACCCCTGCTCCCCTCTCCCCACACCCCTGCTCCCCTCTTCCACTCTCCCCTGCTCCCCTCAACCCCTCTCCCTGATCCCTCCTCCCCTCTCCCCTGCTCCCCTCTTCCCCTCTCCCCTGCTCCCTCTTCCCCACACCCCTGCTCCCCCTCTCCTCCCCTCCCCGGCTCCCTTCATTCCCTATCCCCTGCTCCTCTCTTCCCTGCCCCCTGCCCCCTTCTCCCCTCCTTCCCTGCCTCCCTCTGTCCATCCCCTCTCTTGTCTCCTGTTGCCTCTCCAGGAGCCTGGGTGCACACAGAGTCTCTGCAGGGCCCAGTGGGGCAGCCTTCCCTGTGCTCGTCCCCCCACCCCCAACAGGTCTCCGCCACTGCCCTGGATCTGACTCCAGGAACCCCTCATGGGCACTCGGCATGTCCCCAACAGCCCCTGGGGCCTGTGGGAAACGCTGAGGGGACCAGCCCATCCCTCTGCCCCCCCCCCCCAACTGCTGGCCTGAGCCTCGTGTCCATCTGTGCTGACCCAGCTGCAACCTTGTGGGGCCTGCTGTCCCTCCAGCCTGGCGTTCTCCCTGGACCCTGCCTTCCCTTGCTCACTGGGGTCCTCGGGGCAGAGCTGCCCCCAGGAGATGCCCCCCCACCCCCCCCCCCCCCGCCAGCACCGGGCCGGGCCTGCCTAGGGCAGAGGCTTTGCTGCGGCAGAACCAGGCCCTACGGCTGCCAGGCTCCTGCCCACCTCACCCCCTTCAGGTCACTGTCCCCTCCATCCCTGGACGTTGGTGCTGTGTGCAGGGTGCTTCAGATACTGGCATGAGGCTATGCGGGCGGGGGCATTGGCAACCCCAAACCATCCCGGCTAGGCTGGACAATCCATCCAGCCGCAACTCAAAGATGGCCCCAGGTGCTGCCGCCCGGCTTTCCCTGGAACCCACCCTGGCCCTGGCCTCTGGGACGCGAGGGAATGAGGGCCACCCAGCACCAGGACAGCCAGCGCTGGGTCATCCATCTGAGTGTCTCGGCACCCGGCGGGCATGTGCCAGACCGTCCCAATCCTGGCCGTGGCCCCTCCAGATGCATCCCGGGCTCTGGGCCTCGGGGGGCCTGGTTAACAGCAACATGGCCGGGGGCTTCTGTCAGCGCAGCCCTGGGCTCTGCAGGGACTGGCGCAGTTCCTGAGCCCGACACTGCCCACGGCTCCCGGGACGGCCCAGCTTCCGGGCAGGCTCTGCACCAACCCTGCACCTGTCGGGTGCCGAACGGATGGCCAAAAGCTCGACCCTCCCTCCCCGCCCCACCCATGTCCCGTTCCAGCACCCTCTGGCCTGTGGGCAGAATATCATGCATCAGTGGGGGATGCGGGCCAGGGGTTCCAGGAGCCAAGTCCACAGCCACCAACGACTCTTCACTGCAACTTGACTGGCAGCAGATGCTGACAGGGACTGAGCCTGGGGCTGGGGAGCGGGGAAGGCAGCTCCCCCTGTCCCCCCTATGGCCCCTCATGACTCCCCCCCCCGGCCCCCGCGGCCCCCCACGCCCGGCGGGCCTTGAGGGAAGGCCAGGCCTTGCTCCTGGCCGGGGAGGATCTCTCAACCATGCCCACTGCTCCATTTGTCATCATTCCCTCAGACCTGGCCTAGGTCGGCCTTAAGTGGATGTTAAGCAGCTTTATTAAGGCAAATTGACTCCAATCTCAGGCGCCCCAGGAAGCTGGCGGGCGTCGGGAGGCTCCAGCAGTTCCTGATCGCCTGAAGGCGCTTTTTTGCATGGTTCCTGACGCGGGGGCGTCTGGGTGGGCGACTCACTGCAGCTAACAGCCGGGCCTCTCATGCCCTGCGCCCACGTCACCACGGCTCCTTCTCAGCGGAGAGAACTGAACCAGCTCAGACCCACCGAGGCGGCACAGCGGGGCCAGCCCTGGGCTCTGCTGGTGCCCGCCCGGCCTCTGCCACCCTAGCTGCCCCGGCCTCCCGGGCCAGTGAGCTGGACCTTCTGCATCCTCTGCTAAATCAGGTCCGAGGAGAGACGGCCCCACGCCCCTCACCTGAGTCCCCGTCCCACTCAGCTCGGGCATCTTCTGGGCTGTTCCTGGTGCCCCCAAAGTCTGCGGGTGTCCCTAGAGGCTCTGGCTAAGCAGAGAGTGCGGGTCAGCGGTACAGCACGAACGTTAAGGCACTTGCTGGCACGTGACTCTGGCAGTGACAATGACTCAAATCCAGCCACGGCACAGGGTCCCCTGAGCACCAGCAGGCGTGGCCTCAGAGTGCAGCACTAGAAGCGACCCTGGACACTGCCGGCACGACCCAGACGCAAACAATCAAGTATGTATGTGTGTGTGTGTGTGTGTGTGCGTGTGCGTGCATGTGTGTGTGCATGTGTGCACACATGTGTGTGTGCGTGTGTGTGTGCATATGTGTGCGTTTGTGTGTATCTACATGGTTGGCTAGTTGTGTGTGTGTCAGTGTCTTGGTGGATAAGAGTAAGAACCATGTATGAATGGATGGATGGATGGATGGATGGATGGATGGATGGATAAAGGAATGGATGCATCAAGGGGTGGATGGATCAAGGCTCAATAGAGTAATGGTTGGAGAAGTGGATGAATGAGTTGAACAGTTGATGAATAGGTAAATGGGATAATAGATTTATTGATTGATTGATTGATTGATTGATTTGCTTATTTGAGGGGAGGCCCACACCCGGTGATACTCAGGGATTCCTCCTGGCGGTGCCCAGGGTACCATATGGGATGCTGGGAATTGAACCTGGGTCGGCTGTGTGCAAGGCAAACGCCCTCCCCTCTGTGCTGTCGCTCCTGCCCCTGGATAATAGGTTTATGATGGAGGGAAGGAGAAACGAATGAGTGCAAGGGTCGATGCGCGGATGGACAGATGGGAAGGTGGAAGGAAAGAGAGCACGGGTCCTCCCTGGAGAGGCCGTGACGGGTGGGGGCGGTCTGTGGGCTGTGCCCAGGCACAGCCCAGGCTTCTGTGGCTGAGCCACCGGGAGCCCACAGAGAGAGACGGGAGGACGGTGAGCGTGTGTGCTCTGTGTCCTGCGGAAGGGGCAGGAACGTCCCTGCATACACGCAGCTCTGCACAAGACTTTATTTATTTTTTAATTTTTATTAGTGAAACACCATGAGGTACAGTTGTAGACTTACAAATTTTGGTGCTTGGGTTTCAGTTATACAATGATCGAGTGTCCATCCCTCCACCAGTGTCCATTCTCCACCACCAACGATCCCCATATCCCTCCCACCCCCCATCACCTCCATCCCACCCTGCCTCTGTGGCAGGACATTCCCTTTTGTTCTCTCTCTCCTTTTGGGTGCTGTGGTTTGCAAAAGAGGCAGTGAGTGACCATCATGTTTGGTCTACAGTATACTTTCAGAATGCATCGCCCATCCTGGGAGGATCCTCCCAACACCCTTTATTTGGTGCTCCCTTCTCTATCTGAGCTGCCTTTTCCCCTAGCATGTGCGGCTGGCCTCCAAGCCATGGAGTAAATCTCCTGGTATTTATCTCGGCTATTCTTGGGTGTTAGTCTCCTATTTTGTTACTTTATGTTCCCCAGATGAATGCAATCTTTCTATGCCTGTCCCTGTCTTTCCTACTCATTTCGCTTAGCATGATACTTTCCATGTAGTACCACTTGTACGTAAATTTCATGACTTCATCTTTTCTAACAGCTACATAGTACTCCATTGTGTAGATGTACCAAAGTTTCTGTAACCAGTCATCCGTTCTCGGGCACCGAGGTCTTTTCCAGATTCTGGCTATTGTAAACAGTGCTGCAATGAACAAACTAGCCTGCACATGACTTTAAACCTTTCTGAAAGCCACGCGTACTGGACCCCACACATGACCCCTTCCACTGGGGTCGGCCTGCCCCCGATCCTCAGCCTGGCCAGGAGGGGGCGTCTCTGGGCTCCCGGGGCTGGCGGCTGGCCGAGGGGTCTCCGCCCAGCCCTCGGTTTGGAGCACTGCTTGGCCCTCAGAGCTGCTCCTCAGGGGGCTTGGGCCTGGGGTCTCCAGCCCCCACGCGGCCCGCAGCCAGCCCCAAGTCCTTCCTCGGCCACATCCAGAAGCTTCCTCAAAACCATGATCCCCATGTCCGGCGCACACGTGTGAGGGCAGCCATTTCTTCTAGATCATTCAGTCTCCAACATGCCCGCAGCAGCCCTGGTCTCACACTGCCAGCAACACCTTGGGGAGGGGGAAACGTGCCGCCTCCAGGAGTTGGCGGGACCCCGGGGCCTGCACGTGACTGGCTGAGTGGGCTCGCGTGAGGCAGGAGAGGGGCCCCGTGTGGTGCAGGGGTGAGGCTGGGGGCCCAGAGGAGCCTGCAGAACGGGCCCTGGGGAGGCGGTGCACACGGGTCTCAGACAGGGATCCAGGAGGCAGGGCCAAGCCAGGGGACCCTCCCAGTCCCGTGGGAGACCGTCGTGGTAGGTCTGGTACCCACCCCCACTCTTCCCTCCTTCCTACTCTCTCTGCTTTTCCTCTGTAAACAGAAGCGCGGCTGGGAGCCCTGGTCACCCCTCACAGCGGGAGACGAGGCCGCAGGACTGGCCTTCGGTGGACGGAACTCGGATGCTCTTATTCGCAGAGGGCAGCAGGTAAACGCACCCTGCAAGACCTGCACCGTTCTGCCAGGCACCCAGGCTCTCGCACCCGTGCTCAGAACAGCCCGTTGCTACTCCCAGTGTGAGTGCTCCTCAGTGTGAGAGTGATCCTGTGTGAGTGCTCCTCAGTGTGAGTGTTCCCAGTGTGAGAGTGCTTCTCAGTGTGAGAGTGATCCTGTGTGAGTGCTCCTCAGTGTGAGAGTGCTCCTGTGTGAATGCTCCCAGTGTGAGAGTGCTCCTGTGTGAGTTCTCCTCAGTGTGCTCCTCAGTGTGAGAGTGCTCCTATATGAGCACTCCCAGTGTGAGAGTGCTCCTGTGTGAGTGCTCCTCAGTGTGAGTGCTCCCAGTGTGAGAGTGCTTCTCAGTGTGAGAGTGATCCTGTGTGAATGCTCCCAATGTGAGAGTGCTCCTGCGTGAGTTCTCCTCAGTGTGCTCCTCAGTGTGAGAGTGCTCCTATATGAGTGCTCCCAGTGTGAGAGTGCTCCTGTGTGAGTGCTCCTCAGTGTGAGAGTGTTCCTGCGTGAGTGCTCCTCAATGTGAGAGTGCTCCTCAATGTGAGAGTGCTCCTGTGTGAGTGCTCCCAGTGTGAGAGTATTCCTGTGTGAGTGCTCCCATAGTGAGGGTGCTACTGTGTGAGTGCTCCTCAGTGTGACAGTGCACCTGTGAGTGCCCCCGCTGTGAGTGCTCCTCAGTGTGGGAGTGCTCTTCATTGTGAGAGTGCTCCTGTGGGAGTGCTGTGCAGTGTGCAAGTGCTTCTTTGGGAGTGCTCCTAGCATAAGAGTGCACCTTGCCCAAGTCCGTGTCTCAGTGAGTTCTGGGGTCAGGAGGGGCTGCCCAAGTTTGGAACAGGCGCCTGGCAAAGGACACATCAGGACCCCTCTCAGGGCCGGGGGTCCAAGTGCGGGGCCAGAGCCCTTCGGGGTACATGTCGACTGTGTGGGCCCCAGCAAGCGCTAGCAGCACCAGTACCACGAAACCCTCAAGACGCAGCGTCTAATTGTCCTACCTGTGTGTCGGGGAGGTGCTGGGTGTGGCCCCGGGCTGCCCGAGCACTGCTTGGGGAGTCCCCCAGCAAACAAAAGATCCGTCTCTAGCCAGGCCGCACCCGAGTCTGGAGACCCTCCGGGGGGCTGTCGTGGGCGGAGAGGGACAAGTCACTCCTGCCCAGCCCGGCCCTGTGGGGTCTGTGCTGCCGAGGGGTCCCTCTCCGTCCCGGGCGCTCCCACCCTCCACGCTCGGCAGCGCAGCCCCCGGGGCCCGCCGCCCTCCTGAACTGGAGAAGGGGTGGCTATAAATATGATTTGATAAACGATGTCAACTTTTAATAAAAACAGATGTCACAAACTTCTAAGTGCTTTCATCTCTGGGTCCCTGGGATTTGTTCCAAACTCATAATATTGTCAACTCTGAAATGAAATTACCTCCGATAAGATAAAGTGGGGGGCTGCAAAGCTGGGCGCCTGGCGGCGGGGGGTGGGGGGTGCCACTCGCCCCGGGGCCGGGAACTGCTTCATCAGGGAAATCCCACACGCCGTGCTCAGCTCCCGGCTCCCGGCGACATCGATCAGCTCGTCGCCAGCTTTTGCCGCGTTTTGCAATATTGGGGAGGATTTTCTGGGCAAGCACTTTGCAAATATTTATAAGGGAAACATCCTGGGCTTCATTAGAAGCTCCTTCCCCGGTCCTGTTTGTGAAGATGCTAATGACCAGCTGGGTAAACAGCCGCCTTTGGAATTCTTGCTTCTGCACCAGCTGAGAGGAGCCTGTCCCAGCGAGGGGGATCTTGTGGGCTTTGATTTCTGTGCTCGATCCAAGTGGCTGCGCCCGGGAGGGGGGTTGCGTCTCCTGCGGTTGTGGGGGGCAGTAGGGGGTCCTATAACCCAAGGCCCCCGTTGCTCCATCCGCAGAAGACCCCCTAAGGCGTTGTCCCTGCGAGGTGCCGGGGGAGACCCCCAACCCCGCAGGTAAGCCAGAGTCTCTGCTGCAGCAGTGAGCCAATTCAGTCATTGCTCCAGGCCCCGGCAGCGAAGGAGCTGGGGAAGGTCCGCCCTGGCCCTGCCCTGCCCTGGCCACTGTCCCCCTTGGGCTCCTGCGGAGACCCTGGCCGCATTGTCGCCCTCGCAGACTGCCCCTGGTCGGGGGTCACATGTGTCCATTGCGTCTCGCAGCTGTGCACCCCGTTGGTCCTCGACAGCTGAGGAGCTGTTGGGGGGACCCCCGGATTCAGGCGGCTAGGAGCCCCCGCCCAAACCCAGCCGGGCTCCCCCACTGTTCTTCCAGGGCTGTCCGAACGCCCTTTCCTCCTGACTCTGCTGGGCGGAGACTCGGTGTCCGTAGCATGCCCGGGGACTCCTGCGGCCTGGGCACTTGCTCTGGCAGCTGCAAAGTGACCCCCGGCATCCGGGGTCAGGGCCCCAGGACCAGGTATTCTGACAGCCAGACCGGGCAGGTGAACAGGTGCCCAGGAGTCCCCTGCCCTGACCAGCGTGTCTGAGGACGCCCCTGAGTGGCCGCGTCCACCCCCCCAGCAGCCCCCCTGCTTCCCACTGTTCTATGGCTGAGGGCCTTTGCCACCCCGACACCCTGCTGGCAGGAAGTGACCCCCAAAGTGGGCACTCGCCCTTGTGGAAGGCGCTTCCTTCCGGAATGTGCCGAGGCCAAACTGACTCCAGAGGCAGCAGAGAAGGTTCTGGCCAGCAGGGGGTGGGGTGGGGACTGGGGGTGGAAGGAGGCCAGGGTGGTGAAAGAGTCGTTTCCAGAATTCTCTACCCATCCATCTTCCCGGCTGTGTTTCCTGGTCCGGGGCCACCCAGGGCTTGCTCCTGGCTCTGTGCTCACAGATCACTCCTGGCGGTGCTCAGGGGACTATCCGGGTTTCTGGGGCTCGAACCCGGGTCAGCCACGTGCAAGGCAAGTGCCCAGCCATTGTCCCAGCCCCCAACAGACAAACCATTTCTAGGGGACGCTGGGTGGGGGAGACCGCAGTGAAGCCCACCTGTGGGGGGCGGGATCAGGGTCTCACACCCCTTGGAAAGGCGTCAGGGCTTGCAGGGGTCCCCGGTCACCTCGGACCCCGCTTCCCACGGGTGAGCTGCAAAGGCGGGTTCCCCTGGGAGGCCGCGGGGCCCGGACGGGGGAAGAGGCTCCACGGGTGCGACGGGTCCTGTGGCTCCTCACGTGCTCGGACATTCCCCAAACCCGGGACTCCTGCGGCAGTGCTCCTGCTCCAAGGCAGAATGAGACGCAGAGGCCCGCCACGAATCAGCCCGATGCGGCCGCTTCAGGCCCCGTTCTAGCAAATTCCTACCTGGCAGCGTCAGAAGAATATACCGGAACACCCAGCGGGACTTGTTCCAAGTATGGAAACGGCAAGTATTCGGTTGCGACTTGGCTGTGATACGGTTTTCTTTGTTTTTCTTCCCCAAACACCGGAACAGGAGAAACAAAGACCTGAGAAGATTCTGGGGACATTCGACAAAACTCAGCACAGCCCCCCCCCCCCCACCGGAGCCAAAGAGGATGTGAATACGGAAACGCGTCCCGAGCAGCGGCTGTTGTCACCCAGCGCCGTTCTGGGGGGCTGGCCGGAAGCTCCCAGACGCGGGCGGGGGGCTGGCAGCACTCACCGCCCACCGCAGGGATGGTCCCGGGATGCCGCCTGCCTCGGTCTCTGCCCACTGAAAGAGTTTATAAAAGCACAGAGAGACTCAGAGTGGGCTTCCGCCAGCCCATTCCCCATCCTGCCCGCCCTCTCCTACCCACCCCTGCCCGCCCTCTCCTACCCACCCCTGCCCGCCCTCTCCTACCAACCCCACCCATGCTTGCCCTCTCCTGCCCAACACTGCTGCCCTCTCCTACCCACCCCTGCCCTCTCCTACCCACCCTCTCCTACCCACCCCTGCCCTCTCCTACCCACCCCACCCCTGCCCACCCTCTCCTACCCACCCCACCCCTGCCCACCGTCTCCTACCCACCCCTGCTTGCCCTCTTCTACCCACCCCTGCTTGCCCTCTCCTACCCAACACTGCTGCCCTCTCCTACCCACCCCACCCCTGCCCACCCTCTCCTACCCACCCCTGCCCGCCCTCTCCTACCCACCCCTGCCCGCCCTCTCCTACCCACCCCAGCTTGCCCTCTCCTACCCGCCCCAACCCCGCCCACCCTCTCCTACCCACCCCACCCACCCGCCCTCTCCTACCCACCCCTGCCTGCCTTCTCCCACCCACCTCCACCCTCCCTCTCCTACCCACCCACCCCGCCCCACTCTCTTGACCGTGCCTTTTGGAGTTTGTCCAAGTTGAAACTCAACCCTGACCTCAGTGCCGTGGACTCTGGTTTGGATACTTAGCCCCGTCTCCCCGTCACACTGCCCTGTACCTGACTCCCCCACCGCTGTCCCCAGCCCTGGCTTCCATCTGCCCCTCCTTCCCCCTTCCCTCCGCTCTGTTTCTCTCCTTCTCCTCCCCGAACCCTGGGCCAGGGCTGTGCCCGGCGCCCCGCTGTAGCCCAGCGTGTCCCCGCACTTACTCTAACCCCATGTTTCCTGACAGGAATCACGGCGCAAAGGGTTGGGAGAGCAGAGGGTCCCAAGGAGAGGTGGGAGGGCAGGGAGAGGGACCCCACGCTGAGCCCGCACCCCACTCCCACCGCCTCTCACGGCCGGGAGAATCCAGACGCAGGCCCCGCTGCTCCTCTGCCCAGTGCTGGCACCGAGCACCCCAACACGAGTCCTGAGGGAGTAGCAGTCTCCGTGGAGCTTCTCGCTCTCTGCCGAGCTCCGCGTGCCTGCCCGTCCCGCCCGCCCCTCCGGCTCGTCTCAGGCTCATTCGCACTCCCTCCCACCCTCCGTAATCACCCCCTTCAGGTAACCTGTAATTGCAAATAACAGTTCCATTCTCTCCCGTTCACCAATGCCGCGTAATTGCACACACAGCCCCGTGCTCGCGGTCGGTCGCTAGACTCCAGGCGGGCTCGGAACCACCAGCTTAGCCCCTGGGCCGCGCGGCCCGGGCTGTGTTATTAGTGTAATTGCCCATTTTCCAGTCACTCCTTCCCTCCCGGGGTGACGGAGTTTTCCCTCAGGATTCCGTCATTTGAAAGCGCCTTGCGTGGGCTGGAGTGAGCACCGTGTTTGTCTGCAAACAGCCAACTCGGGTTCGATCCCGGGCACTCCACCTGGTCCCCTGAGCCCCGAGCATCCCAGCTGTACTCCCCAGACAGACAGACAGACAGACAGACAGAAGACAGAACACTGGGGGAACACCCACACCACCCAACCCTCATCGCCTTTCGATTCATGCATTTATCTGCCCTCTCTCTACCTGTCTGTCTGCCTGCCTGCCTATCTGCCTGTCTGTCTGCCTGCCTGCCTGCCTGTCTGTCTGCCTGTCTGCCTGTCTGCCTGCCTGTCTGCCTGTCTGCCTGCCTGTCTGCCTGCCTGCCTGCCTGTCTATCTGCCTGCCTGCCTGTCTGCCTGTCTGCCTGCCTGTCTGCCTGTCTGTCTGCCTGCCTGTCTGCCTGCCTGTCTGCCTGTCTGTCTGCCTGCCTGTCTGTCTGCCTGTCTGCCTGTCTGCCTGACAGCCTGCCTGTCTATCTGCCTGTCTGTCTGCCTGTCTGCCTGCCTGCCTGCCTGTCTATCTGCCTGTCTGCCTGTCTGCCTGCCTGCCTATCTGCCTGCCTGCCTGCCTGTCTATCTGCCTGTCTGCCTGTCTGCCTGCCTGCCTATCTGCCTGTCTGTCTGCCTGTCTGTCTGTCTGTCTGTCTGCCTGCCTGTCTGCCTGTCTGTCTGTCTGTCTGCCTGTCTGTCTGCCTGCCTGTCTGTTTGCCTGCCTGTCTGTCTGCCTGTCTGCCTGCCTGTCTGCCTGTCTGTCTGCCTGCCTGTCTGTCTGCCTGTCTGCCTGTCTGCCTGCCTGCCTGCCTGTCTATCTGCCTGCCTGCCTGTCTGCCTGTCTGCCTGCCTGTCTGCCTGCCTGTCTGCCTGTCTGTCTGCCTATCTGCCTGCCTGTCTGCCTGCCTGTCTGCCTGTCTGTCTGTCTGTCTGCCTGTCTGCCTGTCTGCCTGCCTGCTTGTCTCCCTGTCTGCCTGTCTGTCTGCCTGCCTGTCTGCCTGTCTGTCTGCCTGTATGTCTGTCTGTCTGTCTGCCTGCCTGCCTGAATGTCTGCCTGTCTGCCTGTATGTCTGTCTGTCTGTCTGTCTGCCTGTCTGCCTGCCTGTCTGCCTGTCTGCCTGCCTGTTTTTCTACCTGTCTGCATGCCTGTATGTCTGTCTGTCTGTCTGCCTGCCTGCTTGTCTGCCTGCCTGCCTGAATGTCTGCCTGTCTGCCTGTATGTCTGTCTGTCTGTCTGTCTGTCTGCCTGCCTGTCTGCCTGTCTGTCTGCCTGTCTGCCTGCCTTTTTTTCTACCTGTCTGCATGCCTGTCTGTCTGTCTGTCTGTCTGCCTGCCTGCCTGCCTGCCTGCCTGTCTGCCTGTCTGCCTGTCTATCTGCCTGTCTGCCTGCCTGTCTACCTGTCTGTCTGCCTGTCTGCCTGTCTGCCTGTGTGCCTGCCTGCTTGTCTGACTGTCTGCCTGTCTGCCTGCCTGTCTGTCTGTCTGTCTGCCTGCCTGTCTGCCTGTCTGCCTGCCTGCCTGCCTGCTTGTCTGCCTGCCTGCCTGAATGTCTGCCTGTCTGCCTGTATGTATGTCTGTCTGTCTGCCTGTCTGCCTGTCTGCCGGCCTGCTTTTCTACCTGTCTGCATGCCTGTCTGTCTGTCTGTCTGTCTGCCTGCCTGCCTGCCTGCCTGTCTGCCTGTCTGCCTGTCTGTCTATCTGCCTGTCTGCCTGCCTGTCTACCTGTCTGTCTGCCTGTCTGCCTGTCTGCCTGTCTGCCTGCCTGCTTGTCTGCCTGTCTGCCTGTCTGCCTGCCTGTCTGCCTGCCTGTCTGCCTGTCTGTCTGCCTGTCTGCATGTCTGCCTGTCTGCCTGCCTGCCTGCCTGCTTGTCTGCCTGCCTGCCTGAATGTCTGCCTGTCTGCCTGTATGTCTGTCTGTCTGTCTGCCTGTCTGCCTGTCTGCCTGTCTGCCTGCCTTTTTTTCTACCTGTCTGCATGCCTGTCTGTCTGTCTGTCTGTCTGCCTGCCTGCCTGCCTGCCTGCCTGTCTGCCTGCCTGCCTGTCTATCTGCCTGTCTGCCTGCCTGCCTGTCTGTCTATCTGCCTGTCTGCCTGCCTGTCTGCCTGTCTGCCTGTCTGCCTGCCTGCCTACTTGTCTGCCTGTCTGCCTGTCTGCCTGTCTGTCTGCCTGTCTGCCTGCCTGCTTGTCTGCCTGTCTGCCTGCCTGTCTGCCTGCCTGTCTGCCTGTCTGCCTGCCTGTCTGTCGGCCTGCCTACCTGTCTGCCTGTCTGTCTGCCTGTCTGTCTGCCTGCCTGCCTGTCTGTTGTCTGTGTTGGCGGCATTACGTGAAGGGGCATGGTGACACCCTTCCCTCCAGAGCGAGGTTCCACACTGGCCCAGAGCGCAGCTCGGCTGGCACGAGTGTCCAGGCTTGCTGGCCACTGGGCCGGGCCCCTCTGGCCTGGGCTGCGTGCCCCCCCCCCACATCGTGAGCCCCTTGCCTCCCTCCGGCCCATGCTCCAAGGGCGCCTGTGCTCTTGCTTCTTCCCACGGATCTTGCACTTTCCGGAACCCTCTTTCTGAGCTCCAGTTCTGATGCCCTGGCTGGTTGGCAGGTGCCAGGTGGCCTCTCTCTGCCGGGCACAGAAGATCAGGACGACCTGCCTGCCATGGGCATCTGGGGGCCCTGAGCCTCACTTCTAAGCTACCTGCAGGCGCCCTGGAGTCTGGGGTCCCTGGCTGCTTCTCACCAGCCCCCACCGGCAGCCCAGCCTGTCTCTACCCGCTTCCCCTGACAATTCTCTGTATGCTGCGGTGCCCCCCCACTCAGGGCACCCGCCTCTCTCCATCTGTGTGTCTGTGCACGAGTGTGCGTGAGTGTGTGCGTGGGCCTCTGTGTGAGTGTTTTTGTTTGTGTGCCTGTGCATGGAATGTGTCTGCGTATGCCTCTGTGTGTGTCTGTGAGTGTGTGAGAGTGTGAGAATGTGTGAGTGCAAGTGTGTCTGTGTATGAGTGTGAGTGTGTGAATGTGTGAGTGTGTATGTGGTATATGAGTAGTGTGAGTGTGGGAATGTGTGAGTGAGTGACTGTGTGTGAGAATGTGAGTGTGAGGGTGTGAGAGTGTGTGTGACTGTGAGTGTGTCAGTGTGTTATAAAGTGTGAATGTGTGTAAGTGTGCATGTTTGTGTGCATGTGAGAATTTGAGAGTGTGAGAATGTGTGTGAGTATGTTAGTGTGAGTGTATGTAAGTGTGTGTGATTGTGAATAAGTGTGTTTGTGTGTTAGTGTGTGAGAATGTGATTGTGTCTGAGTGTTATGAGTGAGTGTGTGAGAATGTGGTTGAGTGTGAAAATGTGAGTGTGTGTATGAGTGTGAGTGTGTGTGAGAATGTGAGTGTGTGTAAGTGTGAGTGAGCCAGTGTGTGGGAATGTGTGCATGAGTGTGTGAGAATGTGAGTGTGTGTGAATATGTGTAAGTGTGTGTATAAGAGTGAATGTGAGTGTGTGAGTGTATGTGAGAATGTGTGTGTCTGAGTGTGAGTGTGTGTGAGAATGTGTGTGCATGTGTGTATATGAGTGTGAGTGACTGTGTGTGAGAATGTGAGTGTATGTGAGTGTGAGTGAGTGTGTGTCTGTGTGGTTGTGTGAGAATGTGAGTTGTGAGTGAGTGAGTGTGTGAGTGAGTGTGTGTGTGAGTGTGTGAGAATGTGCGTGTGTGAGTGTGAGCGTGCGGGCTGTTCTCCCCAGCGCCAGAGGCTGCGTCCCCCTCTCCCCAGCCAGCAGACGCCTTCCTTAATTCTCCTGCTTTGTTTACTGGCTTCAATTTTCTGATTATGCAACAAGACAGATTCTCCTGCCGGGCTGGGACGGACCATTTCCCTCCGTCTCTTGCTGCTCCGCCATCTAAGCCCACTGGCAGGAGGAGAACAGCGCTCCCTCGGCGCGGGTCCCCCGGGCCCTGCTCAACTCCGCGCCCCCTTCACGGGCCAGGTACCCGCACCCTCCTCGCGGGGTCGTGACCCTGGTGTCTAAGTTCTAATCGCTGCTGCGGCACCGCTGCCTCTCGCTTCTGTATGTTCTGATAGAACAGATTTTGAGGGTGGATTTTATGGCGTTCCATCAGCCGTGCGTCGCCGGGACGAGCATCACCGGAACCGTCTTAGGATAAACAGAGGGAACTGTCACCAAGGCTTCCCTCTCTTCCCGCCTTTATGGGCTCACGGCCTCTCCCGTCCCGCGGAGTGATGGTCAGGCTCTTCCCACCGGCTCTGCCAGGCTTGGTCAGACCTGCTGTCGGGCACCTTCTGCTTCCGGGAGCTGTGGGGGGCCCTTGCGACACTGCCCCCAGGCTGGCCTCCTGCCGCATTAGTGGTGGACCTGGCCCCTGAGCTGGCCTCCACGCTCCCCTGGCCACGGGCCCCTTTCCTCCTGGGTGTCCCTGCTCGGCGAATGAGGCCCTGCGGTGGGCTCTGAGGCTGAGCGTTTCGTTCCCGAGTCAGCCTGTCCCCGCAGGGCCATCGCTGAATGCAGCCACCAGGCAGGAGACCTGATGGATGGCCCCCAAGAAGGGACCCTCCCTTTCATGCCTGGACAACTCATGGCAGGAGGTCCCAGCTCCAACTTTTCACAGCACTTCCCCTGGGACACACGGACGTGGGCACCCACCCACCACCCTGCAAGAGCACACTGCCCACAGCATCGGCCTGAGAGGACCTTCCCGTCTCCCTCCTGCCCACGCTGGATGGAGGGCTTCCTGGAGGAGGCCCCGCACCTGCCCGCAGCGTGTCTTTCCCAGATGAGCTCACACTGGGCAGTCTTTTCTGGCTTTCCACGTTTCCAGTTGCTTTTCTCTTTAGCTCAACAAATATATTCATAGTTGAGTCCGTGCGTGGGAGTCTGTCCTAATGCCTCGTTTAAAGATGACGCATCCATGGAGGAGGCCGCGGCCAGCAGCTCCCGGCTCTCCCTCTCCCGTCCTGAGAGACCCACTGGCCACGACCGACGCTGCTCCTGCAGGGCCGGGCCTCCTGCACCTCGTGGGCCCCCGACCCCCCTGCGTCTCCCGGCCCAGGGAAAGAGGCTCCTTCTGAGGTGCCGGCGGGGGGTGGGGGGTGCTCCTCTGGGTCTGGGGGCCAAGGGAAGGGCAGATGCCAACACCAGTGCCGGCTCAGCGGTGCGGCCACACCACACACAGCCACCACACACACAACTGCAACACACAACACAACACACACAACCGCCACACACAACACACAACACACATGACACACACAACCGCCACACACAACACACACAACCACCACACACAACACACACCACACACACGACTGCCACATACAACACATAACACACATGACATAACACAACTGCCACATACAACACAGCCACCACATACAACACACACACCTGCCACATACAACACACATGACACACACAACTGCGACACACAACACACATGACACCCATAACCACCACACACAACACACACAACTGCCACACACAACACACACAACACACACAACTGCCACATACAACACATAACACACATGACATAACACAACTGCCACATACAACACACAGTCAACACACGACACACATAACTGCCACATCTAACACAGTCACCACACACACCACACACAACACACTCACCACCACACACCCAGCACCTTTACACACCGTCACGCCCATGCCTGCCACACACACCCCCACACACATTCGCGCATCCCACTCACCTGCCCCCGTGCTCACCCACCACCACACACTTACACAGCCCCCCATGCATGTGCCCCCTCGCAGAGCACCCCTGCCCTGGACAACCTCCCTCCAGCCAGCAGGGCTGGGGAGGCTCAGCACCACAGTGCTCACTTGGTTTCCTTGAACCCGGGCTGGTCCCTGGAGCTGAGCTGCTCTGGGGGCTGTTCCAGGCCTCTGCCTCCCACAGGTGCTCCCCGAACACTGCACCCAGGTGCTCCTGTGAACACTATACCAGGTGCTCCTCTGCTTCCCAGGGTCCCTGAGGTGCTGGGATCCCAGGTCGTCCTTATTCGAGGCGGGCGCCCCCCGCTGTGCTATGGCTCCGCCCCATGCACTTGGTCGCGAGGCAACAGGTCCTGGGGTCCCGCATAGGGACAAGTGTGGGGGACACTCAGCTCTGTGGTGATCCCATCCAGGAGAAGGCCCCGGTGGCGGGGGGAGTGGGCAGGTCCGGACCCCAGAGCAGGGGCTGCCCACTGGGCCCTTCCGTAAACCGTCTCGGCCCCACACGGGGATCCTGGGCTCATCCGAGCTTTCCACTCGGTGACTCGACCATCGAGACCATCGCCACGGGGTGTTGCACTGTTCCAGAAGCTTCTGGAACAGCTGTTCCCCAGGGCTTCGCCCAAGCTGCGCCTGCTCCCCGTCCTGGCTTCTGCGTGCGGCTCCCCCGGGACCCCCCCCCCCCCGCTCTCTGCCCTGACTGGGCCCATCCCTAATGGTGGAGCGGGGCCAGGGTGGCCGGGGTGGGGGCCCTGCGTCTGCCTGGGCTGCTGCTCCCTGAAAGGCCCCGGCCGGCCCCTGCCCTGCTCTGTAGGGTCAACCCAGGGGCCCCACCCTATGCGTCCCCCAGAGCCGGCCGAGGTGGCGGTCACCACGGAGCCCTCAGGCTGGGCGTCTCGGTCACGCTGCGTTCCCGGGCAGCGTCTCAGACCCGCAGGAAGCAGCAGGGACCCAGGGGGTGAGGCCAAGTGTGACACAGGGAACAGGCCGGGCACTGACCGGGCACTGGCCGGGGAGCTGCAAGCCTTGTGGACGCAACATGCCGGGCGCTGGCCAGGGCCGAATTGTCCACCTCCCTCTGCGTCCCCTCCCGCCAAGCAGAGTTCCCTGAGGGGCCGTGCGGAGGCCACCAAGGCCACAGGCTGTTTGGAGGCGAGTTAGAAAATATGCAGCCAGTGGAGAGCACTGTGAGCGAGTCCACTCCCTCCCCCGGAGGTTCTTGGGTTGACTCTGCCCGGAAGCCCTCCAGGATTAGTCCCAGCCCTGGGCACTCGGATGGCAAGATGTTGCATTATTATTATTTTATGAAAACAATAATTCACAGGTTACTGAAAGAGAATAACAGTATCGATCTTCTGAAAAGGGCTTTTTATTTTCTATTAAATTTTTATGGAGCATGACGCGCCGTGCGCTGAGCCCGGGCGGGGGGTGGGGCCGGCGGTGTTGTCGAATGAGGAGGGGGTCAAGCAGGCCCCGCCCAGGAGAGCAGCCCAGAGGGGCCACGGAGACCAGCACTGCACTCTGGTCAGCTGCCCGCTGGTTGGGCTTGTGGTTGGTGAACCGACCCACAAAGGAAATGGAAACCCAGAGACAGAGAGGAGAGAGAGAGCGACGGAGGGGAGGGGAGGGGGGAGAGGAGGGGAGGGGGCAGCCCCGGGCTGCATGTGATGGGGGTCTGTGACTCCTCAGGCCCTGCTGAGCCCCTCCAGACGACAGTCCCGGGCTCACCCTTGTCCCTGGGTGTCTCTTTGTCCTTCCATGTGCTCCTCGGAGGCTCCTAGGTCGTTGCCTGTCACTAAGTCACTAATCTCTTCTGGAAAGTCCCCAGGGCCCACAGTGCCTGCTGCCAGCCCCCTCTGACCGTGCCCACTGCATTACAGACCCCGAGGCTCTCGGAGGCCACACAGCCCTGGGAAACAGAGCCCCCTCCCCCTCTCCCTGCCCTCCCTCCCTCCCCCTCCCTCTTCCCCCTCCTTTCCTCTCTCCCTCCCTTCCCCTCCCTCTCTCTTCCTCTTGCCCTTTCCCTCCCGCTGTCTCTTTCAGAGGAGACCAGGCTCTCTTAGGGGGGTTGTCTGTTCTCTCTCTCTCTCTCTCTCTCTCTCTCTCTCTCTCTCTCTCTCTCCATGAGACAGGAGCCCGAGTGTCCCGTGTGTAGGGCGCAGAGACACCCACAGTGGGGGCTGGGCTGGGGACTTCTCCTAGATATTCTCCATTTTTCTGTTATTCCCCACCCCCATTATGATGGGCGTCCCCCACGTGGACCCACTTTCCAACCAGCCTGGAGCAGGGTGAGCCCCAGATGGGGACTGTGTCCTCACCCCTCAGCTCAGCTGCCGCCGCAGGGGGGGGTGTCCCAGCTCCCCCCTCAGCTGCAAAGTCAGAGTCAGCCCCGCCCCCCCAGGCCAATAATCATCTCTGTACTCCAGGGGCCCAGCACACCCCGTGCGGTGGTCAGGAGACCCCCACCCTGAGCACCTGCTTCCCAGGGCCCCTGCGCTGGGCAGGCTGCAGACCCTGGGTGACCGGCCCTGCTCTCCTCGCTGGAGCTGTCAGACGTGTTTGACCTGCCCCCCGCCCTGCCACTGCTGTGCCTGAGTGCGCCCCCCCCCCCCCCCCCCCCGGGCCGAGGGCTCCCCGCCCCTCCCCCCTGACTCTTCACAGCCTGTTCTTCCCCTCTGCCGTGATGGCGGGTGCTGACGGCCGCCAGAGACCCAGACCGCGACAGGAAGCGGTTCACCACACCAACATCCCCCTGAAAATCCACACAAGCAGGCGAAATACCCGAAATAATCAATGTGGGCCAACACGGGTTTGCAAAACAAACCTAATCTAGGAACCCTCACAGCGTCGGCTCAGAGGAATGGATTCATTCCGGAAGCTGGCAATTCCAGATTTAATTGTGTTGATTTCTCTCTTTTATTTTCTCTCCCCCCGGTTCCCTCTCGGCTGCTGGGGCCTGCCTGAGTTTGGCGGGCGGAGGGAGGCTGGAGATCCCCGGGCTTCCGAGCCGACCTCAGCGCCCGGCAACCCCCAGCAACATCCAATTGAAATTTCTCCCTCATCCTTCAAAGAAATTAGTCTGATGAGTGACTGCCACGGAGTGAAGCTAATAACGAGAGTAACGGGTGCCGGAGAACACTTGGCCACCTCCGAAGAGGCGCAGGCACCGTGTTTGTATCTACAGAGACCCCCGAGGGGCCGGGATGTCAGCCGGAGGCCGTGTGTGCCCCCAGCCATCCCCGTGCGGTGAAGAGGCGTCTCCTGGCCCTCTGCTCGGACGGCCTTGGTAAACACGAGAGCGTTTAGCTGGATTCTTGTAATTGCTACAGAAAACATGGGCCAGACTTCTAAATATCACCAGCACCCAGGAGAGAGAGCAATTAGGAGCCAGGGAGGGAGAGGCGAGTGGGAGCTCCATCCGACCCGTGCCGCTCCTGACACTGCCTCGCAGGGGGAGGAGACGCCTAAGGCCACGGGACCCCCTTGGGGAGGTGACATGTGGCCCAGAGGTGACCCGGCCCCACAGCCTGTGGGGGTCCACCCTACAGAATGGACCGGTGCACAGGGGCTCCCAGATCCCAGGGTGGACCTCTCACTGGTGTGTGTGTGTGTGTGTGTGTGTGTGTGAGCATGTGTGAGCATATGTGTGAGAGAATGTGTGAGCATGTGTGAGTGTGTGAAGGCTCCATGGGAGTGAGTGTGGGGTCCATGTGTGCCACAGGAATGACCTCTCTGGGCTAGCCCCGGCCTCACGCTCTCCTGTCTGAGCCGGGAACCTGCCTGCTTCTTGTCCCCTCGAGACCAGGTGTTCACCCCCTCACTGCGGGGTCCGGAAAAGAACAGGGGTTCCAGCCACCACAGAGCCTCGGCCAGGTACGACCCAGACCAGAAGGGAAGCAGTGAGGTCAGGTTCTAGAAGGATCCAGCCAGAGTGCAGGTGCCTGCCCTGCCTGGCACAGCCCCCCACTCCCCAGCAGCCCACCTGGCGTGTCTGCAGCGCCCTGGGCCTCCTTGGCCCCCAGCTCTCTCCACCCCATCCCCCACCCCCGCGGGTACAGGAGGGTCCCAGAGTTCAGGGGTTCAACCCTCCCAGGCTGGCTCAGGAGAGAGGCTGTGGGGGACAGTGGGGACCACCCTCTCCTGGGGGGCTGAGGCCCAGCCCAGCAGGAGGGAGGGTCGGGGGCTGTCCACTGTTGCTGCACGGCTCACATCCCAGCGGGGCGGCTACTCAGGCCCTCGCTGGCTGGCCCTGGTTTCCGAACCACTGCGGTGGCCGGTCAGCGGGGCGGGGGGCGGGGAGGTCAGGACCAGCTGAGAGGCCTGTGACCCCACCAGAAGCCGGCATGGAGCCACTAGCCTAGAGAGACCCCAAGGCAAGCAGAAGTCAGAGCCCATCTGGGGGTGTCAGTCACAATGGCCGCCTGTACCCGGGGCTGGGGCTGCCTACTGGGTTGACCATCCCCCAGGCAGCTGGCTTAAGGGGTGGGTCACAAACCCCAGTTCGGCCACTTCTCACACCCCGAGACGGTCTGTGTCTGTGCTCCCTATACACAGGCTGTGCTCCCCCCAGGGTCTGTGCTCCCACCCCAGCCTGTGCCCCCCACAAGCTGTGCCTGAGCTCACACGGAACATGAGGCAACAAGGCCACACAGAGCCCCTGCCCCCTGCTTGTCCACTCTGAGTCTGGCCACCTGCCCACCAGGTGGCCACTCTGTGCCCTCCGGCAGAGTACCGGGAGGTTGAGACCCTAGAGGGTTTCTCCATGTGCCGCTGACGTCAGCTTCCGGGCTCAGAGGAGACTGTGGTTCGGGCCGGCCTGGACGTCACCGGGATTCCCGGGGTCTGGGCGCCGGTGGCCAGACGAGTCAGTGGGAAGCGCAAACACTTGCTGCTTTGCCGGAAGCCTCCTTTCCGCTGCGTTTTTCTGCTCCAGTTTGCAATGGTGGCTCCAAGCCCCACGGTCACAAAGACGCCGGGTCCCGCCGACAGCTCTGAGGTGCGGCTCGCTCTTTATCCGGCTGCTCAGAAGTAGGTGCACCCTGTGCCCGGGGGGCCTGGCACCGCAACCCCCCCACCCCGCCCCTCTGTGGCGTTAATCTCACCCAAGTGATAATTGCTGCATGAAACACGATAGCCATTGTTTCAATTAATTATGTTTGCTACGTTGTTTCAAAGGATTACTCCACAATTTGCTAGCAATTAAACAGCGTTTCATGTTAAGTAGGCTGCTGGAGGGCCTGTCGGTAAGACAAGGAGGATGCTCCTTTGGAAGTCAGCAAGAGTGCTCCCTGGAAGTCAGTGAGAGTGCCCCCTGGGTATCGGCGGGAGTGCTCCTTGGAAGTTGGCCAGAGTACTCCCTGGAAGTCAGTGAGCATGCTCTCTGGGAGTTGGCGAGAGTGCTTCCTAGGAATCGGCAAGAGTGCTCATTGGAAGTTGGTGAGAATGCTCCCTGGAAATTGGTGAGAGTGCTCCCCTGGAAGTCGGCACGAGTGTTCTCTGGAAGTCGGTGAAGTACTCCCTGGTTCTCCCTGGAAGTCAGCGAGAGTGCTCCCTGGGAGTTGGCTATCCTTGGAACACGAGCCTTTGTGAGTGACAGTCGCAAGGCAACAGAGGATTCAGCATACAAATCTGCCATTCGGGGGACCAGAACTTTCTCTCTCTCTCAGAATCCAGGAGGAGTTCCCGCCCTGCAGCGAAGCCCGCCAAGGACAGGCGGAGAGCGAGGTGGAGGTCACCTTGTGCCCAGGCGCAATAGCCCTTATAGGACCACGGGTGGACACAGGTGGACCGCAGAGCAGGGCAGTGGGGTCCATCGGCGTGTTCCCAGGGTGGCAGCCCTGTTCCCAGGCGGCGGCCACCAGGGGGCGGGAGGGTCAGGGGGTGCCCTTGGGTGCGACTCTGCGCCACCCGCCCCCCCAGCACGCAGAGGCTGAGCACCTGATTTCCTGTGAGTCCAGCTTGCCCTTCCATTGTGGAAGAACATGCTCGGAAGCTTTTATTACTATTCATTTGGTTTTGTGTGCTCAGGGCTGACTCCTGGCTGAGTGCTCAGGAGACCCTAGCTAAATCGGGTGCTTTGCCCTCTCTCCGCCCGCCCCCCCCCCCACCCTGGGAAGATTTGCTGCACACCCATGTCTCCCTAGCTCCCAGGGAGTCTCAGCTGGCCCCGCGGGCTGGTCTTGCTAGTCTAGAATGTTCTCAAGGTCCTCACTGTCTCCTCACTGGAGGGAATGTGCTTGAGTCCCCTCCCCGGCTGTGTCCGTCTATCCTGCCCCAGTCGGCGTCGTGCGTTAGCGGGGATTGTGATGAGTTCCTGGCGCATAGCCACTTTCCAGCGTGGACAGTCTCTGTTTCCGGCCGTGGGGATGCCTGGCCGGCCTCGGCTCGGGGCCCTGCCTGTGCCCTTCTGTCACCTCGTTCTTGCCAGGGTCCCTTGGGGAGTCTCCTCTCTCTTGCCACCTGCTCAGGCTCCTGAGTGCACCCAGGAAACCTCTGCACGTGACCACCCTTTTTGCTTTCTGTTTTGTTTGGGGGTCACACCCAGCAGTGCTCAGGGCTGACTCCTTACTCTGTGCTCAGGACTGACTCCTGGCTCTATGCTCAGGGCTCACGCCCAGCAGTGCTCAGGGCTTCCTCCTGGCTCTGTGCTCAGGGATCACTCCTGATGGGCTTGGAGGATCTTATGGGGTGCTGGGGATCGAACCTGGGTCAGCCCCGTGCAAGACCAGTGCCCTCCCTGCTGTCCTGTCGCTCCGCCTGCCTCTCCCCAACCCGCATTGCCTCTCCTCACTCTCCAGTCCCTTCACTGTGCTGCAGCGCCTGGCATGGGTGGGTTCCTCTCTCTCGTTGGGGGTCCTGCACACCTGACTGCGGTGCTCCCTGGATCCATGCTCACACAGTGCTCACACTTGTCTGCCCATGATGCTCCCGTGTCCTCGGCTGTGGTGCTTATGGGGTGGCACCCTCTGTCCTCGTGTGTACGGACACTGGACAGGGTGCAAGTGACCGCTGCTGGCCCTGCTGGGGCTCATGGGCCACAGAGCTACCAGGACTGTGAGTGGCCCCAGATGCTGGGCTTGGGCGTGTTCCAGGGCAGGAGCTCTCGGCCATCCTTGGGGCGCTGGGGGCTGTGGGGACCTTGCCCGAGGTGCAGAGCCCGCTCTAGGCCTGTGGTGATGATTTGTTTATTTGGGGGGGTCACCCAGCCATGCATGCTCAGGGCTGATTCTGATTCTGCGCTCAGGGCTCACGCCCAGCAGTGCTCAGGGCGGACTCCGGCTCTGCTCTCAGGGTTCATGCCCGGCGGGCTCCGGGGACCATAGGAGATGGCAGGATGGACCCAGGTGCCCCTGTCAAGATGACTTAGGTTGCCACCTCTCTGTCCACGGTCCCTCTGCTTGATTGCCTAATAGCCGCGTGTTCTGGGCGGCCCAGTGAGGTTTCTCTTCATCCTCCCACCATCACCTGAAATGTTTACTCACTAACAGATCCTGAGTGACACGGTGATCCCAGCCTTCCGATCACTCCGTGGAGGGGAACTGATAGCCCAATGCACGGAAAGGCAGAAACTCGAACGTCTCTACTGCCGTCTGCAGAAGGAAATTAAGTCAACTCCAAGAGAGGCAGAAGAGAGGAAGACAGCCCAAACCGAAATGTCATACCAAAATCAATACACAAGGAAGAGATGCGAAACAGAAAAATTAATGCGATTCAAAGCGGCTTAGAGACATCAGGGAAAGTGGCCGGGTTGGAGCAGGCAGGGGGATGCTGACAGGCAGGCAGGGCAGGCCACTTCCCCGGTCCCTTGAAACGAACCAGAGGCAGAAATCCATAGGGAATGACCCGGAATCAGGGACAGGGAGCCGGCAAGGTGCCTGGGCCCCTGGGCATCGCAGGGCATGGAGGGCAGTGCTGGCTAGAACACGGGGAACGGTTGCACAGGTTCAGGGGACGGTCCCCATGTAGCTTCCAGGGAATGGCCCCATGTAGGTTCTGGGGCAGGTGTGGGTATAGGTGCCAACACAGGTGTGAGAGCAGGTGTGAGTGCAGGCATCAGTACAGGTGAGTGCAGGGGTGACAGGTGTGAGCGCAGATGTGACAGGTGAGCGCAGGTGTGAGTGCAGGTGTGAAAGTAGGCATCAATACAGGTGTGAGTGCGGGTGTGACAGGTGTGACTGCAGGCATCAGTACAGGTGTGACTGCAGGTGTCAGTACAGATGTCAGTAGAGGTATGAGTGCTGGTATTATTACAGGTGTGGGTGCAGGTGTCTGTGAGATGTGAGGGCAGGTGTGAGCGCCGGTGTCTGAGGTGTGAGCTCAGGTGCGATTACGGCCCCATTCAGCTCTCAGCGAGGCCCAGCAGGTTCTCATGAGAGGGAGGAAGGAAATCACACTTTTCAGTACTGGTGATCAATCCTTCGCTCCCTCTCGGTGCTCCCGGGAACGCAGGCCCCCAACCCCAGTCTCCTCTTGCCTCTCCTGGGCCCAGGTAGGATGCGACCCTGCAGGAAGCCTGTGGCAGCTCACACAGGCACACGGGTTTCTGAGCCCTGAGATCTGGCTAACAGTCGGGTCCACCACGGATGCACCCCACAGGCAAGAAGGCTGAGGTGAGGGCTGTGGAGAGGGTGTGGGAAAGCCAAAGCACGCTGGGGATCAGGAGGGCACAGGCCATCCCAGGCTGGCACCAGCAGGAGGCCCCGAGGGTCCACTCCCCTGGCCCTGCCCTACAATGCAACGACAGTGTCTACACACATGCATGTGCACACATGCATGCATGCACACGCATACATGCATGCATGTACATGCACAACATGTTGTACATGATGTATACACGCATGGTGTACGCATGCACATGCACGTGCACACATGCACACGCACACACATGTATATGCACATGCACACATGCACATATATGCACACATACATGCACATGCTCACACGCAAACACACACATGCACACATGCTCACACTCGTAAACACACATGCATGCACACACACATACACACACGTGTACACACACACACAGCCCCTCCCCAAGGACTGGGTAAGAGTTGTTGTGTTGGCTTCTGGCATTATTGAAATGTTCGTCTAACCAGAGACGGAACAGTGATCTGGTGATGAAGGGGCTGACCCAAACATGCCAAAGAACCAGGAGTTCACAGAACTGGTCCAGGGAAGCCGCTAAGTGGCCATGCATGAGTGCGCAGAGCTCTGTCATGGAATTGTGAGGCCCAAACAGATCTCACATCTGCCAACAATGATCATTAACAAGGGTGCTACGACAAAGCAGGCAGAAGGGAATTACCCACACGCCAAGGAATGAAGCTGTCTCTCCTACCTCAGGCCTCACTCAAAAGCAAACTCAAGACAGATCCAGATCCTAACTCCGAGGCTAAACCACGAGAACGTATGGACACCACATCTCCACTGTGCCTCTGAAAAGTTTCCTTGCAACATCCCCCAGAGTACATGCAACAGAAGAAAAAAAAAAACAACGCCACCAAAAAGACAGTCTTCTGTCTTTTGAAGAGCACCATCCCCTCATTTAAAAACCTGTCCAGAGGAGGGGAGAGCACAGTTTCGACGCAGTCACGGGATGAGCAAGGCAAACCTGGAGACTGGGAGCTCGTGGCCCTGACACCGTGAGGGCTGGGCTGATCTCGTGTCCTTTGTCCCCGTGACATGGCGACTTACTGTCAAAACAGCCCAACGAGTCTCAGCCAAGACTCCGTGAGTGAGAAGAACCCTTGTTGCCCGTGGCAGAGCCAGATGCAGACCCTCAGCGTTCTTCACGTTTCAGATGTTTGTCCGCCGCTGCCAGGCCGTGTACGGTGCTCACTGGCTTCCCCGGGCTCTGTCGGCTTCTCTCCTTCCCAAGATAACCCTCTCTGGGGCCTGCCCAGTCTTGGGAACAGGAAGCTCCTGCCCTCAGAGACCAGATTGGCTGTGGGCAGAGCCCTGTGGACTCCGTGTGCATCAGAATCTGGGTCCATCCGGCTCTGCCTGCTCCCGCCCTCTCTCCTCCCTGGAAAAGAGAATCACTCGTTACTGAGGTACTCAAAGATTTCTTTGGAAGTTTCAAGCACTGCGGCTTGCAATGCTGTTAATGGTAGGATTAGGGGCTGGAGCGATAGCACAGCAGGGAGGGCGTTTGCCTTGCACGCGGCCGACCCAGGTTCTATTCCCAGCATCCCATATAGTCACCTGGGCACTGCCAGGAGTAATTCCTGAGTGCAGAGGCAGGAGGAACCCCTGTGCATCGCCGGGTGTGACTCAAAAAGAAAAAAAAAAAGAAAGGTAGGATTAGTGCCATCGCCACACCCTCTCTTGGGGGTGTTCATTGCGCCCACCATCGGTTCAGTGTCCCCCAGCACCCCACATCCTGTCCCCTCTGCCTCCCCCAGGTCAGCTTCCTGCTGCCTTTGGTGCCTTTGGGCATTTGAGGTTCCCCGTATGTCCCACACGTGAGGGGCTATCCAGGTCCGCCCTTCTCTCTCACTGCTTCACTCAGCATGGTGCTCTCCAGATCCATTCGGTAGCAGCAAATCATGTGATTTTGTCTTTTCTACAGCTGAGTAGTATTCCACCAAGGAGGCGTGCCATCATTTCTTACCCCACTGTCTGTTCTTGGGTTGTTTTCAGACTCCGGCTGTCGTGAACGGTGCTGAGTGAGCACGGGAATGCAGATGGCTTTTCTGAATGGAGTTTTGGGCCCCTTGGATTAGAGGGCAGGAAGTGGAAACAAGAGGTCATATGGAAGCTCAGTTCCTATTTTTTTGAGGAGTGTCCATATTGTTTTCCAAAAAAAGGCTGGGCCTGTCCACATTCCTAACAGCAGGGATGAGGGTCCCTTGTCCCTTGTCCCCACACTAACACTGGTCATTTTCTTTTTCTTCTTTTTTTAAAAATTTTTATTTAGGGAAACACCATGAGGTACAGTTGTAGACTTACAAATTTTTGTGCTTGGGTTTCAGTTATACAATGATCCAGTACCCATCCCTCCACTAGTGCCCATTTCCCACCTCCACGGATCCCAGTATCCTTCCCACCCCCCCTTCCCCTCCATCCCACCCCGCCTCTGTGTCAGGGCACTCCCTTTTGTTCTCTCTCTCCCTTTGGGTGCTGTGGTTTGCAAAAGAGATTGAGTGGCAATCATGTTCGGTCTATAGTCTACTTTCAGCATGCTTCTCCCATCCTGGGAGGATCCTCCCAACACCCTTTACTTGGTGTTCCCTTCTCTATCTGAGCTGCCTTTTCCCCTAGTAATGCTGGTCATTTTCAACCTTTGTGACGCTTGCCAGTCACAGTGGGGTGAGATGATTCTCATTGCTGTTTGGATTTGCATTTCCCTGATGATAAGTGATGCAGAGAATTTTTCCACGGACCCCTTGGCCACCTAATGTCTTTGAGGACGTGTCTGTTCATCTCTTTCACTTTTTCCCCTCTATTCATCTCTTTCTGCCTCTTTCTGTTCATTTCAACACCATTTTTTAAAATAAGGTTGGTTGTTTTAGTCCTATTAAGTTCTCCCAGTGCTTTATATATCTGGACATTAACCCATTTTCCAGTGAGTGGTGTGCAATGTCCTCTCCCAGTCTCTGGGGCTATTTTTATTCTACCCATTATGTCTTTTGCAGTGTCGAATCTTAGCTCAATGCAGCCCCATCTCTCTTTGCTTCTGTTTGTTTGGCCAAGGGCACAGAAGAACCTGGAAGTGACTGGGGTCAGCCTTCTTAAAAGGGTTGGAATAATTCACTAATAATGCATCTGTGCCGAGGGCAGGGACATTTTCGATTACCAATTCTATTTCCTTGATAGTAATTGGCCTGCCCAAGTTTTCGCTTTCCTCTTGATTTAGCTTCAGGAGATTTTAGGAGTCCAATGTTCTGTTTGCTTCTTCTAGGTTCTCCAGTTTCCATAAAGACTTTCAAAGTCACCCCTGATGATTCTTCGAACTGTCTTATGTGTGGCTGGTTCTGCCCTTTCCTTTCTAACTTGGTGTTTTAGGGTTTGCTCTTTTTCTTTGGGAGTCATGTTAATGGTTTTTATGTCCTGTTTATATTTTCAAAGAACTGGTTCTTGCTTTTATTGGTTTTTAATTGTTTTTTTCTTTTTTTAAATAAAATTTCCGGTTCATTAATTTCTGCTCTAAGTTTTATCATTTCCCTCTTTCTGCTGGCTTTGGGTTCTTTTTGCTGAGATTTTTTCTAGCTGTTTACACTGTGTAACGAGCGATAGCACAGAGGTAGGGCATTTGCCTTGCGTGCGACCGGCCCAACTGAGCTGAGTTCGATTCTTCTGCCCCTCTCGGAGAGCCCGGCAAGCTACCGAGAGTATCTTGCCCCCACGGCAAAGCCTGGCAAGCTACCCATGACGTATTCGATATGCCAAACACAGTAACAAGAAGTCTCACAGTGGAGACGTTACTGGTGCCTGCTCGAGCAAATCAATGAACAACGGGAGGACAGTGCAGTGCAGTTTACACTGTGTAGTTAAGTAATGTATGTGGCCCCCATTTTACTTCCCTCTGAATTCTCTCACCGCTGCAAACTCCTCTCCGCACTGCCTTTGCTGTGTCCTGTATGTTCTGGTAGCTGCCATTTCCATTCTCCTTTGTTTCCAGAAACCTTCGGGCTCCCTCTCTGATTGCCGCTGGGACCTTTTTCATCTTCCGTTTTTTTTTTTTTTACGAGTTTCTGATTGAGATTAACTTCCATTTCCAAAGCTTTATGGTCTGAGAGGCTAATTGATGCAGTTCATCTCTTCTCGGATGCTATGGCGGTATATTTTGTGCCCCAGTATGTGGCCTTCCTTGGAAAACTATGGTGAAATCCTGACAACCTTCCTGCTGAGACCAGCCACAGGCCAGGCGGCCTGCTCTCACCGCTGCCCTGCATATGGTATTGCATGACCCGGCCAGAGCAGTGAGGCAAGTAATAGATGAAGGAAACCAGATCGGAAAAAAAAAATCACAATTTCACTGTTTGGGGCCGGAGCGATAGCACAGCAGGTAGGGCATTTGCCTTGCACGCAGCCGACCTGGGTTAAAACCCCGGCATCCTATCATCTGGTCCCCTGAGCACCACCAGGAGCGATTCCTGAGTGCCAAGTCAGGAGGAACCCCTGAGCATCTCTGAGTGTCATTCAAAAAGTAAAAAAAAAAAAAAAATTCACTATTTGCAGATGACATGGTACTATAACTGAAAACCCTACAAAAACTATGAAAAAGCTCCTAGAAACA
Source organism: Sorex fumeus (assembly GCF_029834395.1). Taxonomy (NCBI): domain Eukaryota; kingdom Metazoa; phylum Chordata; class Mammalia; order Eulipotyphla; family Soricidae; genus Sorex; species Sorex fumeus. Next base: position 120,110 of record NW_026606433.1, on the reverse strand, counting down.
ATATATGTATAGAATCTTGTGGAAGGCTACAGAACCAGTGAGCAGAAGTTTGTGGCTTTTCCATATGAAGATAATAAAGTAGAAGAGAGAGATCTTTAAAAAAAAAAACATTCACCATTGTCTTTCAGAAAATTGAGTACCTTGAAATCAGCTTAGCAGAGGAGACTTAAATGAAGGAAAATGCTAGAAGGAATAAAATAAAACACGAGGAGACATTCATAAACCCTGCTGCTGGTTGAAAGGATCCATGTCATGAAAGTGACAATCTTGCCCAGAGAATGATGCAGATTCCATCCCACCGCCATAGTCCTTGCCCCCCCCCCAGCCCCAAGCCCAAGAAAATCTAGGGAAAATGAATCTGGGGAGGGGGGGCTCTCCCCCCAGCTCCAGGTGATACTCTCAAGCCGTAGTTATCAAAACAGTATGGTACGGAGGAAGAGCAGACTCTCGGATCCACGGAGTAGAGTTGAGAGTCAGAGTGAAGCTCCCGCGTACGGACTGGTGGGCAGTTTTATCTTTGATAAAGAAGGAAGAGTATGAGGTGGGACCAGGGAAGTCTCTCCAGCCAATGGTTCTGGGAAAACCCAGGTCGGTCACATGCGTAAATGATGAACTCAGACCCCTTCTAACACCATGCCCCCAAACCAAGCCAAAACGCACTAAAGACCTCAAACGTGCACCTGAATTCATAAACTCTATTGAAGAAAACATGGGTAGTGCGATGTAGGACGTGTCTGATTTAAGGGGCAGTGTCAGTGGCTGATGTTCGAGTATTTTCCTGCAGAGGCTTTTCCGACTGTGGAAATACCTTCTTGATCACTGAAAGACAAATAAGTGGACCCTTTCTGACTGCCAGGCATGTGTTCGTTTTTTTAAAATCATTTATTTTTGTTAAAGCACCATGATTTTCAAAGTTCTTCCCATAGTTGAGTTTTAGACATACAATTGATCCCACCACCAGTTTCTTCCTTTCTTTCTTTCTTCCTTCCTTCCTTCCTTTCTTTCTTTCTTTCTTTCCTTCTTTCTGGATCAGACCCAGCGATGCTCAGGGATTACTCCTGCCTCCTCCTGGTGGTGCTCAGGGGACCCTTTGGGATGCCAGAAATCAAACCCGGGTTGGCCACATGCAAGGCAGACACCCTCCCCGCTGTGCTGTCGCTCCGACCCCTGATCCCAGCCTCAATGTCAATTACCCTCCACCAGTGTTCCCAGGGTCCCTCCCAGGCGGCTCCCATTAGCCTGCACTCCTGACAGGCACCATTGTGAGTTCGGCTGTCAATCACAGTTCAGGTCTCTGGATGTCGGTGTTGTCGAGTCGGCTTCGGATATCTGGCACCCTTGGCGCTGACATATCACCAGAGCAAGGCTGGGCAGAGACCGTGTCCACCTCGATAACGACAGGGTTAAAGAATTCAACCCGGAATGGGGAAAGGGTGTGAGCAGCCGTTTCTCCGGAAGACACGCAGACGGCTGTGAGGCCGTGAGCTGGAGGTGTGATCGCGTGTCACAGGGACATGCAGAGCAGCTGCAGGGAGACGCTGGGAAGTGCGACAGAAGCAAGCTCGGGGGTGGGTGTGAAGGACCCCCGGACCCTCGCCCCGCCGTGCGAGGATGTAGACTGGGGAAGTCAGTTCTGCTGTTCTTCAAAAGTTAAGCAGAGAGTTGCCATATGGCCCCGAATGGAAACATATGTCCACACAATAACACAAATGTTTATAGCGGCATTATTCATAATAGCGAAGAAAATAAAACCCACCCGCATATGTGTCAGCTGAAGGATGTATACATTAAATGTGGCGTCTGCGTGCATGAAATATTGTTCCTCAGTGAAGGGAAATGGAGTGTTTAGATGTGCCACCACGGAGAGCCGCGCTGGAAACCCTCATTATGCAGGGCGGGAGGCGTCCATCACTCGTCGACGATGCCTCAGGCCTCGGGCAGGGGGGTCTGGGACCCCCAGAACTCATAGCCAGTGGGCAGGGGGGTGATGGGACCGGAAGGAGGCGGTGGGGCAACGAGCAGAGCTTCTGATTATAGCTGGATTGTCCTGACAATTGATCTGACACAAATGCGTATGCATTAAGGAAAGGGTCCTCCGGGCAGGAACTGGCCCCCAGAACAGCGTTCTAGAAACTGCACTGGAGAAAGAAGAGAAATGAGCCGGGAGGCAGGGAACGCACCACGCAGAGGAGTTAAAAACATCTCCGTGTGGGGCCGGAGCGACAGGACAGTGGGGAAGGTGTTTGCCTTGCACACGGCTGCCCCGGGCTCGGTTCCTGGCATCCCATATGGTCCCCTGAGCACCGCCAGGAATAATCCCTGAATGCAGAGTCAGGAGTAACCCTGAGCATCGCTGGGTGTGACCCAAAAAGCAAACAAAACAAACCAAACAAACAAAACATCCCCGTGACTCTTCGACAAACTTGGCTTCAAAGGAAATGACAGGAAGTCGTTGGCACCAGAGATGCTTGAGAGCTCAGCGGGTCCCACGGCTCTGAAACTCCCCCGTAGAGGCAACAGCCGCTCGCCTCTGGCCAACGCTCATGGAGACTCAGGTGTCACAGGTGGCCATTAAGCTCTCCACTCAGTGCTCAGCCCGGGGGAAGCTCGTCGCCCCGCGGGCCCCCGGGGTGGGCGGCGGCTATCCAAGGCAGGAGGGTCCAGCTCCTCACTGCCTATGAAGCCCTTCACAGCCAGCCTCTGCCTTGGCCAACCCGACCCGTTTTTCTTCATTTTCACTAAATAGAGTTCATCGCGTTGATGGATGTTGCGGGCTGTGCTCACCGGCAGACGCCTGTGAAAGTGACGTATTATCCTTGGACAACTATAACTTTCCCGAGTTAATCTGCTGTTCTTGGTTCTGGGCCTTTCTATCTGCGCTCCTGGGAAGACAACGTGGGCCCTTCATTCCTCTGTCCCGTCAGCTCTGTGTACACTCACTGGCTCTGGACGGGGCAGCACAGGGCCCTGTATTGCCCGTGGAAGGATGAGCTTGTCCAGGGCCCATGTGATAGTTTTCCTTACATATTGGAGGGACCCAGCCATGAGACTGGGCATGGGGGCAGCTCAGGGCAGCGTCGGGAGCCTGTGAAGTGGGGGTGCAGCCCTGTGGTGGGAACCTCCCCCTACCTTGTGACATACTAGCAAACCAGCCCCCGGCTCAGGCCCTCGAGTCCAAGAAAGCTTCTGAGGCAAACACTGGAGAACGTCGTAGCTGACCCGGAACACTCAAATGCCTTAGGGAGAGAACAAAATCTGTGATCGAGAACATGGACCTGACCAAGACACGGCCGTGAACAAGGCCATGAGGGGATGCGTCCTTCTGAGGCGCCATAGCAAAGGATGCTGTTCCCCACAGCAGGCGGGGAGCAGGGCCAAGTGGGTGGGCAGTGCCACCCAGCTCCTGCAGGATGGTGGTCATGGGTGTGGAACCTGGCCTCCAGCCCCAGAAACAAAAGCTCCAGCTCCCCCGCCCCTCCCAGACTGACGCCCAGAACGCTGGGGGCCGCCCCAGACCCAGCCCTCCCCAGACTGTCTCTCAGTCCCTCCCAGATGCCCCTCGACATTCACCAACAAGACCCCGTTTCACTCCCGGGCTCGCGGGCAGACTGGCCCAGAGGATGCATCTCAGCAAGTTCCTCAACGCTTTCCTGTTTGCAAACTTACTGACTCGCCAGAATGGACTTGGAGCCCTCGGCATGGGCCACAGGGGCTGTCCCCGCCTCCTGGCCCCATCCCCAGGCCCCTGTCCTGTGTGGCCTCGCGGTTGCCTGTGGTGGGGGCTTCTGCTGCTTGAGACCTCCCCCCCAACAGCGCACTCAAGTGTGTCCTGGAGATGGACACACTGGAGCGATAGCACAGCAGGGAGGACACTTGCCTTGCACGTGGCCGACCCAGGTTCGATTTCCAGCATCCCATACGGTCCCCCGAGCAACGCCGGGAGTATTTCCTGAGTGCAGAGTCAGGAGGAACCCCTGAGCATCACCGGGTGTGACCCCAAAAGCAAAAAAAAAAAAAAGAGTGTCTTGGCAATTCCGACGACGGCTGCACTACGCCCGTTGGAGAGACCGCCCAAGGGACCCTTCTCAGGCACGACTCAGCCCTGGACACAGTCAGCAGGAGGGGTCAAGCAGGTGCCCTCAGACAGAAAGGCCCATGAGGAAAGGTCCTGTGTCCATCCGCTCACAGGTGCTGGCCTCGGGCACCCGCTCCCGGTGGCCCCTAAACACCGTAGCTCAATCTTCAGGAACTCAACCGCTAGAGAACTGAGTACACCGTGACCGTGCAGACCAGTACCCCCATCCCAAAAGGCGATCAAGCGAGATTGTCCAGAGGGCTGGAGGGAGAGAGCAGAGGTTAAGGGCTAGCCCGAGCACTGAGCCAGGAGTCACCCCTGAGCCCGCTGGACGGGACCTGCCCACAGGCTCCTCTTCCCAGTTTGTTTTCAGTGCTAAAGAAAAAGTTCTTAGAACTGGGAAGAAACTAAATGGTGCTTGCTTTGCACTGGCCACCCCCGGTTTGACCCCCGGCACTGCATAAGGTCCCCCAAGTACTGTCAGGGGTGGTCCCTGAGCACAGAGTCAGGAGTAAGTACCGAGTACCGCTGGGCGTGGGTCCAAGAGCAAACTGCTAAACAAAATAAAACAAACCAAGGCAGATCACAGAAGCATCGTCTGCAATAGTCTCAGCCCCAAGGTCCCCCCCGAGGCCATTAGCAATAAAACCGTTTGGCCGCGTTCCAAACACAAGTGAACATCCCCAACAGCACCCTGAGCCTGGGGATGTCTCGCCAAGACACAGCGCCAGACGCTGGCACTGAGGGGCAGCCCAGAACAAGCCCAACAGGCAACACAAAACAGGCAACGGGAATGGGTGGTGGGCTGCGATACGCCACACGGGAGGGTGCCACCCCCAGCACCCCACATGAGCCTGAGCACAGAGCCAGGAGCCATCCCAGAGCTCCGCTGTCTGAGATGAATAAGGATGAGGAAAACCAGTGACCCCAGTTCCCTCCAGTGTGCCCTGCCCACCTGCCTGGCCACGGGCCCTCCTGGGACAGTCCCTGAACTCCTGCCCTTCTGCCTGGGCACCCCTGGAGCACCCGCAGCACAGCTGTGCACTGTCAGCATAGAGTCCATGGGAGAGTGTCCCGACGGGAGGGTAGGAGCACTCACACACACACACACACACACACACGCACGCACACATACACACACATACGCCACACATATGCACATACAGAATACACACATGCAGATATGCACACACGCACATACGTACTCATTCATACTCACACGCTCACACGCATACACACTCATACACACTCACACATATATACACACAAAATACACACTCAAACATGCATACATGCATACACACTCACACATATGCACTCATTCACACACACACACACATACACACATATATGCACTCACACTCACACACATTAAACTCACACAAACATTACACAGCCCAGGTCTCACCCTGTCTCTGCCCCTTCCCACAATCACCTGGACTGGGAAGTAGGGGTGTGGGGGCCCCAGGAGGCTGTGGGCTCGGCGGTGTCAGGGCTTCCACCCTACTGGGTCGGTGTTAGGAGTGAGACCAAAGACTATTCCGGGTGCCACCCCCACGCAGGGCCACGCCGAGGCGCCTCCCTCATGTTAGCAGAAAAGTTAATATTTTATCAACTTCCTGCACAACCTCATTAGCTCTAGATTAATTTAGATTAAAAATAACTGCCTCCATTATAGGAGATAATTTAATTTCCCACTATTTCTTCCAATCGATTTTTTTTTGGCTTTTTGGGTCACACCCGGCGATGCTCAGGGGTTCCTCCTGGCTCTATACTCAGGAATTACTCCTGGTGGTGCTTGGAGAATCATATGGGATGCCGGGGATCGAACCCGGATCGGCCGCATGCAAGGGAAACGCCCTCCCAGCTGTGCTATCACTCCAGCCCCTTTCCAGGTGGTTCATTTCTCCTTCCATTTCCCCCCCCCCACTCCTCCTCCTCCTCTCCTCCTCCTCCTCTTCCTCCTCCTCCTCCTCCTCTTCTTCCTCCTCCTCCTCCTCCTCTTCCTCCTCCTCTTCCTCCTCCCCTCCTCCTCTTCTTCCTCCTCCTCCTCCTCCTCTTCTTCCTCCTCCTCCTCCTCCTCTTCCTCCTCCTCTTCCTCCTCCCCTCCTCCTCCTCTTCCTCCTCCTCCTCCTCCTCTTCCTCCTCCTCTTCCTCCTCCTCCTTCTCTTCCTCCTCCTCCTCTTTTTCTTCTTCTAAAAGTTTTCTCTGATGTTCCACAGAAATACAAAAGTGCGGGGAGACAAGTCACTGTGTCCTGGGCAGACCTGATCTCTCAATCCCGTGTCTGTGGGGACCCGTTGCCCCAGCAGGACCCCTGTGGGGAGGGGTGGAGAACCTGCCCACTTCCCTGTTCTTCCTCAGCAGAGGGATGGCACCTTCCAGGAAGTTGGCACCCTCAGCAGTGCCACCAAAGGTGCCACCGAAGATGCCACAGAAGCTGCCCTCAGCCAGCCCTGGGCGACACGCTTTCCAAGGAGCCGCCATCTCAGCTGGGTGGCCGGCGCGGGCACAGGCTGCGGTCCCGGAGCTGACGTGGGCGCTGGCGGCCGAGCCATGGCAGGTGGTGGGGCTGAGTCCCGGAGTCGGTAATGAGTGCCCGGTGCCTTGGTGACAGGTTAATTAATATTCATCATTGGCGGGGGGGGGGGGGGAGCAGGCTGGGTTGTTTGCCGCTGGTTCATTAGTCTTCGCCAAATAAAGGATAAACATAATTACTCTCATAAACTATTGTGACAGTCTCAAAACTGGAGGGTGAAACAGATGCCCTCAGGAAGCCCAGAGAAGAGTGAGTCCCTGGGGACCCAGCAGGTGGGGAGGGTCTGCCCGGCAGGCGTGGACACCGCCCCAGTCAGTGCGGTCAGTGAGCGAGCATGTGGCTGTGTGTGTGTTGTGTGTGTGTTGCGTGTGTGTGTGTGTGTGACTGATGTCTGTGTACACATGTCTGTGTATGCAGGGGCCGAGCCTGCCCTGGGACACTGTCCCCCCCCCACACACACACACTCTGGTGCCTGCTCGTCCAGGTCTGGGCTCCTGCTCTGTGCCCCGGTCTCCCCGCTGGGTGTGACCCCTGGAGCCACCTCTGGGAAGGACAGGAGAAAGCAGCTGCACTAGGTGCCCCCTTCTCTGTGCCTGTGAGCATGGAGCCACCAGGGAGACACTTTCCCTCACAGTGGCTGGAGAACAGGCAGGAGGCACTGAAGGCCACAGAGGCTCCCACAGCACCTGAGGGGGCAGGGGAGGTGTGTGACCTCTTGGGTGTGGCTTCACAGGTGCGTGACCTCACAGGAACGACACCTCACAGGTGTGACCTCATGGGTATGAGACCCATGAGGTTACAGGAATGAGACCCCCCACAGATATATGACCACATAGGAATGAGACCTCACAGGTATGTGACTTCACAGGTGTGTGACCTCACAGGTGTGTGACCTCACAGGAGTGAGACATCCTAGGTGTGTGACCTCCCAGGTGTGACCTCACAGGGTAACCTCCAAGGGGCGACGTCACAGGGACAACCTCACAAGCGTGTGACCTCACAGGTGTGTGACCTCACAGGAGTGAGACCTCACAGGAGAGAGACCTCACAGGTCTGTGACCTCACAGGAGTGAGACCTCACAGGTGTGTTACCTCACAGGTATGTGATCTCACAGGAGTGAGACCTCACAGGAGTGAGACCTCACAGGTTTGTGACCTCACAGGAGTGAGACCTCACAGGAGTGAGACCTCACAGGTATGTGATCTCACAAGGGTGACCTCCCAGGGGCGACCTCCCAGGGGCGGCATCCCAGGGACGACCTCACAGGTGTGTGCCTTCACAGGCATGACGCTGTGCGGGAGTGCAGCTTATGGATGAGGGGAGACAACCGCCACAGTTGTCAGCCGAGTCCCTGGGCGCTGCCGGGGCGCTGCTCTGAACCCCAGGAACCAGCGCCCTGGGCAGACCCGCTCTGGTGCCCCCCGGCCATGAATGTTGGGGAGGGGGTGAGACACAAGCACAGCCCGGCCTGGGCCTGGCAGGAGGCAGGAAGCAGTGCCCAGAGCGTGAGAGCCTGAGGGGGTCTGGGGAGTCGGGGCCTCACACGGCCTCCAAGGTGCAGGAGAAGCTGTGCGCCAGGTCCCGGCTCGGGGCCACCTCAGAGAAACCACCAGAAGCTGCCCTAAGCTTCTAGCAAACAGCAGCAACGGCCAACGGAGCACCACAAGCTGCTCGGCGGCTGCAAGGGGGAGGGAGGGAGGCAGGAGACGCTCAGGTGTGCCTCAGCCCCTCCTTCAGACGCCACCTGCTCCCCCAGAGACAAACACACGCCACCGGGAGCAGGTGGGCACCCATGAGGAAGGAGCGTCGCCAGTGAAGAAAACGGGTGGGGAGTTTCCTCAGACAAGGTGGGACCCAGACAGCGTATGACAGGGAGACAGATGCCGCCTCCCGGGAAGCCGCCAGGCCTCAGGAACAGAGCCAGCCACGTCAAGGCTCCCGACGGAAAGACACTGGATTGTCTTAAGCGAAAAAGGTCTCGTCACCCTAAGAAACTTTTATTATTATTATTATCATTATTATTAAAGCAACAAAACTGGCCAAGAGAAGGCGCAAAAGCTCTTGAGGGCAAACAGAAGCTCAGGACCCTCCACCAGGAGGGTACGTGCGGTCCGCAGAGAGAAAGACACACCAGCGGCCCCCAAAGCAGAGGGCTCCTGTGTGCACCCCTGGAATGATGGGGAAGGGATACTTCAGTGCCCTGGGGAAGTTGGACTCTCTTCCGTTAAAAGAGGTTGAGTCAATTTAACGTCTACATGGAAAAAAAATTAAATGTAACCCCTCTGGGTTGGAACGATAGCACAGCAGGTAGAGCATTTGCCTTGCACACAGCCGGCCCAGCTGGTAAAAAAAGGTAAAGGTAAAGGTAAAGGCCCTCCCATTGATCGTCGATTTGCTCGAGCGGGCCCAGTAACGTCTCCATTGGAGACTTTGTTGTTACTGTGTTTGGCATATCGAATACTCTCGGTAGCTTGCCAGGCTCTCCGAGGTAGCTTGCCAGGCTTTCTGAACCGGGTTCAATTCCTCCACCCCTCTAGGAGATCCCGGCAAGCTTACTGAGAGTATCTCGCCTGCATGGAAAAGCCTGGCAAGCTCCCCATGACGTATTCGATACGCCAAACACAGTAACAAGTGTCACAATGGAGACGTTACTGGGCCCGCTTGAGCAAATCGATGACTAACAGGAGGACCGTGACAGTGACAGTAACCCCTCTATCCTACCATTCAAAAACATTTACTTCAAACGCGTTGGAGTCCTACGCGTAAAACAAGGAAAAGGCCAATGGAGGAAGCGTTCGAAAATAGCGTTCAGGAGTGCTAGGGTGAAGGAAGAAGATCTTCCCTGGAGGACCCCACAGTTCCTGAAACGGCAAGCGAATGGCAACGGATGGGAATCGCCAACCGTTTCACCGAAAGAACAGTCAGAGAGCAAAACAAACGAGGCGAGATGTAAAAAAACACAAATCAGTTCCAAACCAGACAAGCCACGGAGGTGCGAAGAGATGTTCCATTAAAACAATCAAGAGAAGGTGCGGAACTTCACACGTCTGCCGGGAAGAGCCTCCTCGCAAACCCAGAGCGCCTGAATCTCATCCCCGCGGGAGTCAGTCATTAAAGTCGCAGTGTCTGGCGGTGCCCACTCACTCCCTCTCGCCGCACGTCTGACTGCGAACTCCCAGGCGCTGCCAGACACTCTCAGCCCCTCAGGGGGACACGCTCTCGAGGCTGGCCCAAGCCCCCACAGCCCTGCTCCCAGCAGCATGACTCTTCGGGGGGGACTTGGGGGGCTTTGGGGCTCCCCTGCCCAGGGCTTCCTCCTGGTGATGCTCTAGGCGATGCCCAGGGGACCAGCTGCAGTGCCGGGAGCAAACCTGGGTTGCCTGCATGCAATCGAACACCTTTCCACCGCGATTGCCCTGCCTTCCTGAGGGCTTTGGGAGGGAAATGGCACAAAGTGTCAGGGGTGTCAGCGGAAGCCCACGCTCCGTGGACTGCCCGGCCGCAGACGAGTGGTCAGCAAGGACGCTGGCAGCGGGAGGCTGACACAGAAAAGCCCTCACTCGCTCCTTCTCGTCAGAGGACAGGCCTGACCTGGGCACGGAGCTGGGGAGGGATGAGCCGGGAAGGGCCTGCTTGTCCACACAGCCCATTTCTCAGCTTGGGAGGCTACAACTTGGTTTTGTGATAAATGAGCCTAGTCCTGCAAGCTGGGGTGTGGACCCGCCTCACACGATTCCGGCTGCTTCCTTTAAAGTTTCAGTAACAGGGCTGGAGTGATAGCACAGCGGGCAGGGCGTTTGCCTTGCACACGGCTGACCCAGGTTCGAGTCCCGGAATCCCATATGGTCCCCTGAGCGTCGCCAGGAGTAATACCTGAGTGCAGAGCCAGGAGGAACCCCTGAGCATCACCAAGTGTGGCCAAAAAAAGCAACAAAAAAAAAAGTTTCAGGGGCTGGAGCGATAGCACAGAGGGTAGGGCGTTTGCCTTGCATGCTGTCGACCCGGGTTCAATTCCCAGCATCCCATATGTTCCCCTGAGCACCGCCAGGAATAATTCCTGAGTGCAGAGCCAGGAGTAACCCCTGTACATCTCCAGGTGTGACCCCCCCCAAAAAAAGTTTCAGTAATGGGGGCAAGGGCAGGGGAGCAGACACCTCCTCCTGGTGCCAGAGAGGCTGCTGTGGACACCGTCAAGCCCTGCTGGGGGACCCTCCTGGACACTCCGTCGTCTTGACCCCAGGAGGGCCCCGGGCTCCCCGATGTCCTTCCACTCAGGGCCATCCGCCCCTGTCTTCCTCGTGAGCAGGCCTCAGCACCAAGGGGGTGACGCCCACTGCTGGCCGTGGAGAGGCTTGGGAGGACATGGGTCACCACACCAGCACCTGGGCAGTGCCCAGAGTTGGGGGAGCCTCCTGGACCACTGTAGTGGACACGATGGTGAGTGTGTGAGAGAGGAACTGCTGCCATGACAGGCTGCAGCCGACATTGAGTCTCAGCCGGGCCTCAGTGTCTGTCTCCCCAGAACAGGACTTGCAGTTGCTGGTCAAGTCCCGGTTGAGTCATTTGCCGAGATAAGGAATTGGGCAGCTGGGTCTGGCCGGTCGTGAGGGGTCACTGCACCCTCCTTAGAAACTGTTAATAACTGTTGTCTAATTGCTGACCACTGGCGTGATAGGGTCAATGCTAAAAATAGGCCAGTATATAAATTGCCTCTTCGGTCTGGAGCCTATATAAACCACTGGTGATTTGGAGTCGGGGTCCTTGTCGAGACTCCCCTGCGTTGGGTGAGACTCGGACCCGAGCTCGGGCCTGCGCTGGCTCGGGCTAGCAATAGAGTTCCTTTGCTTTGCATTACAGTGTGTGGACCGGGGATCCGAAACCCGGGTCCAACAGGAGAACACTCGCTCTCAAATCAGAGCAGTGAGGGCCAGCCCGCGGCTCCCTCTCGGGGACCCGACCTCCTCCACCCTGCACAGGCGGGCAGGCACCTGGGTCCATCCTGCCCAGAGCTGGGTGCAGGGGTGCAGAGGGAGGAGAGCGCCCAGCCTCTGCTCGAAGGAAGCCACGTGGGGGAAGAGCCACGGCCCATCTTGGCTGCGGACAGCCTCAGTGCTGAGCTGGCGACACAGGGCCCAGGTCCTGGGTGCAGGGGGAGAGGGGAGGGCTCGGTGTGGGGGGGGGTCCCCCAGTGGCCCCTGCAGGAATCCAGCTCTCCCTGTGCTTCAGGAGTGAGGTGGTGATAAAACATTCCAGACATTCCAACCTGCTCACGGCGCCCAAACGCTGGCCAGCAGGAGGCGCTGTGGAGGCCGTGCTGTCTAGGGGGCCACCAAGCATTGACGCTGGGACGGCTGCTGGTGGGAAGTGAACTATCCTGGGCTCAGCTCTGGCTTTGCCGCTTGCCTCCTCGGTGACCCCAGTGACCACACCCACCCGCTGGGGGCTGCGTGCTCCTTTGGGGTCCCTTGGCAGTGCCCGTAGCCCCTCCCACTGGCCCACACCCCGGGGGCTAATGTGGCAGCGTCTCTGGTCCCTGCTGCCTGCAGGACACCTGGTTACCAGTGAAGGCCCCTAAGCAGACTGTCCCCGTGAGGACAAGGACTCACATTAGGGCCCGGGAATGGGTGATTATTTATACAGCTCCTATAATTAAAAATTCTGAGAGCTAATTACAATGATCCATCAGCCGTTTGTGCGGGCCGGGCCTCCCCCACGCCGGGTTCCCGTAGGCCCCTGCCCTCTCTCCCGAGATCCTTAGGCTCCCACGCCAGCCCCCCTCATTTATTCCCCCGCAACCCGTTTCTGTGAGTCCCCGACTGGCAGAGGCCAAGGGATTCCTCTTCCCTGTACCGTAAGGGGCAGCCGGCAGCTCCTCCCCGATGCCCGCTGCCGTGGCCTTAGGCCCTTCCAGTCCGCTCTCACCGGTCCTATCAGAGGGGTCTCCCGCGCCGCCCGCCAGGCCCTGTGTGGCTCTTGTAAACATCACATGTAATTAGTAGCCATTAGTTCCAGTGGCAGATCAAACAGGGTGGAAAAGCGAAATATCAGGATTTCCATTTAATTAAGGTAGCTGCAGCAGAGGCGCGGTGAGCGGCCGGCAGGTAATTGCTGGGCCCCAGACGGGGCACTGGGGGTGGTGGGGCGTTATGCGGGCAGCCGCAGGCAGTGTGTCGGCCTCCAGCCCCAGGACCCCACAGCTATCCTGTAGGCCAAGTGTGTCCCCATGGCCAGGGAGGCACCTCTCAGGCATCCGGGTCCCTGCAGTGGATACTGGGGCTCCCACCGATCTGGAGTCCAGGGGCGGGCCCCAGCACCAGCCACAGCTAGGATCACGGGTGGAAGTGGGCAGAGAGCGTCTCAGGTGCCCACAGCAGAGGCAGCTTCTGGGCTGGCCGCCCGCAGGGCTGCCCAGCTTCAAGGGCCATTTGAGAGGAACTTCTCACTGGGAGCCTTGGGGGGGGGGGGGGCTCAGGGCAGGAAGGAAGAGAATCCGATGGCCCCAGGGACTGGATATCCGTGGGGACACACCCACCAGCTTAAAGCGGAGGGTGACAGCACAGGAGGCCCTACGCTGAGGTCTCTCTGGCTCCTGGCCTCGTGGACAGGCAGCAGTGTGTGCCAACTGCCCGTGGGAAGCCCGGGACTACAGGTTCCCAAGCGGCAGACAGAGACACAAGTTCAATAATGCAAAAGCAGAAGGAGATTTACTCCAGTATCCTGGGTCGGTCTGGAGCGATAGCACAGTGGGTAGGGTATTTGCCTTGCATGCGGCTGACCCAGCTGACCCGGGTTCGATTCCTCCACCCTCTCAAGAGCCTGGCAAGCTACTGGGAGTATCTCGCCTGCACGACAAAGCCTGGCAAGCTCGCCGTGACGTATTTGATATGCCAAACACAGTGACAACGAGTCTCACAATTTGTTGTGAGATGTTACTGGGCCCGCGAGCAACTCGATGAACAACGGGACTACAGTGCTACAGTATTCTGGGGTCAACTATCTCACCCACAGAGTGGGCTCTTGATAGTGACCCCGACTTCAGGCAGCAGTTTATATGGGTTTGATTCCATAAGCAGTACATGCCTTATTGTTTCAGAAAAAAAAAACTTAGCTAGTTATCAAACAAAGGTATTGCTCTGGGAGGCGTCTGGGGTAACAGTGCTCAGGCAATGGTTAAACAATAGTTTCCACTAGCAGTTCATGGTTCCATAGGCTACTCATTCTTTAGGGTTAACAAAGGCAGTTTCCCGGGGCATGTGACTGATTGATCTAGCCACTTGCTGGCCACGTCGACCAGTGACACATTGTTTCATTGCTGGGAAACTGAGACCAGTTTCAGTTCCTGGAACTGCACCTGGGACCTCGCTAATGTTGCAGAGGCTCAGTCTTGCCCTTACACCTGTCAGTTCCGTCCTGGACTGGACTGTGGGCTTGCTCTGTGAGAGACATCCCTGGCGAGTCTGGACACGGGGGTCACGTGCAGCAGACACTTCAGCGCAGCCCGAGGGGCCACTCCCCAAGGAGACTGGAGGTCCCGCCATGGGCAGGGGCCCTGGCCTATCACTCCCCACCTACTACTGGCAGACGATCCGCACAACCTGGTCAGGGAAGGGCATGGGGGCCGCAGCTGGTGTGGGGGTGACAGCCAGCCGGTAGGCCGCCCTGGGGCAGCAACCCCTGACACGGAGGCGGGTACATCGCTGGTCAGACGTGGCCTGAGACCCTCCTCTCTCTTGGCACAGGCGTTGGCCCCATTTCATTGGAAAGGGAAAGGTGGACAGTGGGCGCTGACCCCAGGGCACTGGTCACTGCGGCTCCTGGGTCAGACACTGCCCACCCAGCCAGCTGCCCAGTGGGAAGGGCCTGGGGCAGAGCCGGCAGCAAAGGTGCGGTCGGGGGACATGGACGTGCGGTCAGGCCCAGCCTGAGGGCTGGATGGAGCATGGGCAGCTCTGACGCCCGTGGCCCTGGCACTGTCCAGCTCCATCCTGTGCCTTGGGAGAGAGCTCCAAGCGCAGGGCACTGGAGCTGCTGAGCTTCATGTCCACGGCTGAGAGATGGACAGGCCGTGGACAGCCGGTGCAGTGAGAGCCATGCCTGGGGCCACCAGAGCCCACCCAGAAACAGTGGATGCTTCCGGACTGACGGCGCGTGTCCAGGGACAGTAGGGCAGGGAGGGGCAGGGAAGAAGCAGAAGTCGGCCCTGTCCCCCGGAGAACCCTTCTAAAGGGGGGCAGACACACGCTTGGGGGCGAACAGAGACCCGAGGGAGGGTCAGGGTGAGGAGAAGCGTAGACGCTCTGAGGAAACTGACCGAGAGAGGAAAGACAGTCGCACGGGGTGGGACAGAGCCAACACGGGTGGGAGCTGTGATGTGTCACATTCGGAGGCGAGGACGAGCTCAATGAGGTCCCTGCATGTCACGGCTGGCAACAGCCACGAAGCCATCCCTGCCCCTGGAGATGGAAATCTGCTTTTACGAACTCTGGAACCAGCACGAAGCTCGGGAGGCAGAGGAGGGGTGAAACAGCCTTTAAGACTGAGCAAATAAGGACCAAAGACAAAAACGACATTAGGAAACCAGGAGGAGTAAAATCTAGGAAAGGGATGAGACCCACCTGGAGAGAATATTATCATATTTTCTGTTTGCAAGTAGCATATCTAAAATCTTATTCCTATGGTCTTCGGTAAAAGTTGGCTATACATCAATTTTTTAAAGATGATTATTAAAACTGGACGTGTCTTGAAACCAAGAAACTCACGTCTAAATAACGTTAGACCTGGCACCAGTCAGAACCAAAATCAGAATAAATGGGGAACAAGAAAATAATAAAGGTACTATTGAGATACATTCTCTTAAATACCGATGCCACAAAAGAATAATCTTTGAAAATTAATGAGAAAATATTTTATCTAAAGAAGGTAAAGAGAAAATAGAATCGATGTGAAATAAGTAGGCACAAGGGGGAAAAGATAAGATATTAAAAATAGAAAATAAAGATATGGAAGCTCAACACGGCTATAAAAAAAAACTCGCAGTGTTTTAAATAAATTTAATTAAATTGATAACCCTGAGACAGATTTATCTATAACAGGAGCACAGGACACAAATGAAAACTCTCAGGGTTGTTGCTGTACTATGAAGACACCTTCAGCTGGAACTCCTGCGGCTGCATGCTGGAGCTGAAGGCGTCTGCCGTGTTCCGAGTGTTCTTGCAAAAGTTGGTTGAGTAGGAGAAAAGGAACTAATAAGAAAACAGGGGTTGGAGCGACAGCACAGCGGGGAAGGCATTGGCCTTGCTTGAGGCCGATCTGGGTTTGATCCCCCACATCCCATCTGGTCCCGGAGCACCACCAGGAGTGACCCCTGAGCATCGCTAGGTGTGGCCTCCACCAAAGAAGACACTGTGATTATGTTTATTCCAAACATTGAGACAAACTTAGACAAGAGAAAACTCCTGGATCAATAGCACAGCAGGTAGGGCATTTGCCTTGCACGCGACTGACACGGGTTCGATTCCCAGCATCCCATATGGTCCCCTGGGCACCGTCAGGGGTAATTCCTGAGTTCAGAGCCCAGAGAAACCCCTGTGCATTGCCGGGTGTGACCCAAAAAGCAAAAACAATAAAAAAGAGAAAACTCCCTCCCTAGTATTCAAGAAGTCCCTGCTTTTATTTAATTTTTTGGGGGGAGGGGGTTGAAAGATAAAGAGGCAAAGGCAGTACCATGACAGGCCCAATAAGGAGCCAGGCCTAAGTTTTGGATTCCGAGGCTTAAGCTATGGTTTCCTGAAGTGATGTGGCCAGCCAGGACAACCGAACAGAAACGACCAGGAAGGTCCCCGGCCACTGCCTCAGCCTGCCTCCAGCCGATCAGAAGTTACCAAGTAGCTGGAAATAGCTGGGAAACCCCCTAGACCATTGCCAAAGACAAACCCCGTTATGTAATGCTGGGAGATAAAACCCTACACACCCGTGGCAAGGGGCCACTCACTCTGAGGAAGCCTCTGTGTGGGTGAGCTGGACGGGGCCCTAGGGAGATCTCAGTCCTTTTTTTTTTTTTTTTTTTTTTAGCTTTTTGGGTCACACCTGGCAATAATGCACAGGTGTTGCTCCTATCTCTGCACTCAGCAATTATTCCTGGCTATGCTCAGGAGACCCTATGGTATGCTGGGGATCGAACCCCGGTCATCCACATGCAAGGCAAACACCCTATCCATCTCGTACCCGGTGTGCTATTGCACATCTCCACTGTGCTATTGCTCCAGCCCCTCGGCCCAGTTTAACAGGGGTTCGAGTCACACCCAGCAATGCTCGTGGTTGTGACTGAGGTACTACTGGGAATTAGTAATTCCTGGCTCTGCCCTGAGGGAATTACTCCTGGTGGTGCCTGCAAGAATACAATACCCAAGTTTAAAACCTGGCCAAGAGATAAAATGCTGCTCAGCTCATCTGAAGGAAGAACAGAACCCTGACCGCGGCACCTGAGCCTCACATCAGGAGGAAGCCCCAGTGCCACAGAGCACTTTCTGCCAGCCCCAGCACCGCGGGGGCCTCCTCGCAGCCTGATTTACAGCCGCGCCATGGGGCTCCCTGCGCTTATCTCGGGGGCACAGGGCGGGCTCGGCAGGGTGGTACATCGACCGGGAGCCGGTGATTGATGAGAAAGGAACAATTGTACCATCATCTCCACAGATGCATTTCTGTGGCTCTCGATAACTTCCAGCAGAGTTGTGAAAAAAAAAAAAAAAGCTTTGAAACGAAGAGAAGGAAACGTCTTCCGTCAGAGAGAGATCATCTCTGTAAAATGCTCCAACTCGATATCGCCTTCAGAAGGCGGCTTCTGTGCTTCCTCACGTTCAGCAAAGAAAGCAAAGGCAAAACTAAACAGTCACATCAGCCTGAGCGTCCTCCGCGAGGCCATGGAAACGCAGGCTGAAATCAAAAGACAGCGGGAGTAAATATTTGCACACCACATATCTGACGAAGGGCTAATATCCGAGATCAATGAAGCCCGCTCAGAGCTCAACAAGCCGAAATACACCCCAAACAACTGATCCAAAAATGCGCAGAGAAGGGCTGAACAGACATTGCCATGAGGTCTATGGAAACTGTTGGCTATTGTTCATGGGAGCTGCACGTGGGAATGAAACTGAGATATCGCATCTGCCAGGTGAGAATAGTCTGGACCAAAAGCTGAGAGATGACCAGGGCAGGCGGAATGCGCAGGAAGGAACCCTCAGTCACTTGTGACGGGGCTGCGGGCTGAGTCCCTCGGAGAAGCGTGTGGAGACATCCCCAAAATATTGAAACTAGATCAGAGCAGCCAGAAATCTCACCAGCAGGGTTCCGTCCCCAGAACATGAAAGGTGGATTTGAAGAGATGGCCGGGTCCTGGGTCTGTCCCTGCAGCCAAGATCAAGAAGCTTCCGCCGGAGTGCCCGACGCCAGGGCATGGACAGATGAGGCGGCCACACCCCAGGGCCGCAGCTAGAACTGAAGTGAAAACTCTGAGGAGGAGCAGTGGACGGTCCCACGCGGGGAGTGGGAGTTCGTGTGGGTGGAGCCGCAGAGCTGAGCATTTGCTTCCTCGGGCAGATGTGATAGCCTCTTGCCAGCTCCTGGTGTCTACACGGTCCAGCTGGGCTGGCGCAAAAAAATGGCATGGGGCTGCAGAGATGCCAGGGGCCAGGGGCCTCGAGCTGGAAGTCGTACCCACAAGTGCCCACGAGCCACCGCGACAGGCAGGTGCTCTGGCAGGGACACGATGCCTGCCATCCCCAGGGCACCCGCAGAGACCCACAGAAATACCAGCAACCTCAGAGAGCTGCAGAGTTGGGGTGAGATTGTCAAAGCACTCAGTCCTGGGAAGCTCTCAGTTCCGCGCAGTTAAGGACATGCCCCTTCACCCGGAAGGTTCCAGAGGAGATCCAAGCTGCAGGCCAGGGATTGTCCTGGGGCAAGAATGAGAGCTAGGGGGTCAGGCTCACCATATGTTGGTGCTAGGCCATGAGTGAGAGCTGGCACGCGCCTCTACACACCACCATTCTGGGGGCAAAGGGGGTGAAACCGTAGAAAACTTAGAGTCATTCTGTTCCCCCAGGGCTTCAAACCTGACAAAATGGACAGCGTGTAGGGAAGCCAAGGAAGGAGTCCCTGTGGAGGAATGGCAGGAGGTGACCCCATAAGGGCTGGAGGTGACCCCACGGGGGCCTGGGGTGATTCCACAAGGGGTCAGGGTGACCCCACGGGGGGCTGGTGCCGGGGCTGAGGCACGGGTTGGCGAGAGCAGGGTTGGTGCTCTAGCACATTTCTCTTGGTTTCCTCCTGGGTCAATGAGCCTCATTTTCTCCCGGGGCCTGTCATGGTTCCTTTCTACCCTCGCTGGGTGGGCACGTGGCCTTTCACAGCTTAGAAAGTTTCTCAGATAATAAGGCTGAAGTCGTCACTGGACAGGAGAGCTCAGGCGTCATGTGGCAGGTCAGATGGACGAGGAGGGGCAGGAAAGGGGCATCCCGAGGAGGCAGCGGCCTGGGGAAGAAGCCAGAACCACGAGCAGGAGGCACAGCCAGGGGTGGACAGCACACTCCGACAGAGAGCTCACAGGCCAGCGCGGCCGGATGAGGCAAGTCACACACACCATGCGTCTGGGGCGGTGCTGGTTAGGAAAGTAGCACAGGAGGCTTCAGCCCTGAGAGACAGGAAACGACCACATCGACGCCATCCTCTCTCTGCTCTGCTTCTCCACCATGAATGTGGCCATGGGCTCAGGGGTTTGGAGGCCAAAGCTTGTGCCCTCAAACGGATGCCTAAAGGGGCCTAGAGGAGCTTCGAGAGAGCCGAGGAGTGGCCGAGTCTGGGGATCTATTATTCACATGCACTTTATTGAATCAGATGCAGCAGCCAAAGGCACGGTGAGTGCCCCGCGCCCGCCCTAGTGGGGTTCCTGCCCTTGACCTGATGCACAGACCACCAAGCCCAGCCGTGCTGTCCACTGCCGGTGCTGGCCAGAGCCTCCGTGTCCATCTCCTTAGGGTGCCTGACCCTACGAGTCATGAAAACTCAGATGCCCGTGGGTGACGTTTGTCAAAGCAGCAAAGCCAGTCATGTAGCACCGTCTGGGTCCCGGCCCTGGGCGTGCAGGGTCCTGTGGGGACAGGAGGCTGGAGTGGGAGTGGACCCAGCGCCGTTTGCATCCCAGGCGTCTCCATTCTCACCGGGCACTCGCACAGCCACGTCTGTGTGTTGTCGCAATCTCCTGCACACAAGAGCAGATGGCATCTGTGGACACAACTTTGAGACGGAACCGGCCACAGCAGCCCTGGGTGAGCAGCTCTGGGGTTGGAGCCACGCCCATCGGGGCCTGGAACCACGCCCTTTGGGGGGTCAGAGCCACGCCCACTGGAGGGCCAGAGCCACGCCTTCCAGGGTGGAGCTACACCCTCAGGGCTGAAGCCACGCCCCAGGGCAGAGCCACACCCTCTGGAGGTCATAGCCACGCCCTCTGACGGGCAGAGCCACACCTTCCAGGGTGGAGCTACGCCCTCAGGGCTGAAGCCACGCCCCAGGGCAGAGCCACACCCTCTGGAGGTCATAGCCACGCCCTCTGACGGGCAGAGCCACACCTTCCAGGGTGGAGCTACGCCCTCAGGACTGGAGCCACGCCCCCGGGACAGAGCCACGCCTCTGGGGCAGGAGTCACACCCTATGGGGGCGTCAGAGCCACGCCTTCTGGGGGGCCAGAGCCATGCCTTCCAGTGTGGAGCCTGGAAGGGCTGAAGCCACGCCCCAGAACAGAGCCACACCCTCTGGAGATCATAGCCACGCCCTCTGAGGGGCAGAGCCACGCCTTCCAGTGTGGAGCCACGAGCTCAGGGCTGTAGCCACGCCCTCAGGGCAGAGCCACGCCCTCGGGGCTGGAGCCACGCCTTCATGAGCAGGAGCCACGCCCTCTGGGGCTGGAGCCACACCCTCTGCGGGGGCCTGGCGACAGAGTTTAGGCGTGGATCTGACGACACTTGGCGTCTGCAGGGGCACGCTGAGTGGGCATGAGGACCCCAGCAAGCGTGATTTATGTGTGACCACGGGTCTCCAGACAGAGCCCGCTCCACGGCTCCCAGCCTCCCTGGGAACAGCAGCTCCCACGGCTGCTCACGCTCCTTCTACCTCCCCAGAGCACCGGCCTGTCTGCCCACCGCAATGACCGCAGGCACGGGACCGGGAGGAAGGCAAGTGCCAAAGTCCTGGGCTCCAGCCTCTGCCCTGAACCCCAGGCCCAGCCCGCACCTGGGGATGGTCTTTGGATCAACAGGCCCAACCCACCAAGGCCCAGCCCTGGGGCCAGAGGGAAAGCCCAGAAGGTAGGGAACCGGCCTTGCACGCAGCTGACCTGGATTCAAGTTCCAGCATCCCTATATGGTCCCCTGAAACCCACCAGGAACGATTGCTCAGCGCAGGGCCAGGAGTCAGCCCTGAGCATCTCTGGGTGTGACCAGATTTAAGACCCCAGAGTCCCGAGGGGCCCCAAGGCTGTAAGGAAACAACAGGGCATCTCTGCCTTCTGGTGTCAGAGACCAGGCAGGCATTTCCCAGGCAGGAGCTGCTGGGATTGTTCCGGAAACAGGGTTTGCTGGCGGGTCCTGAACCAACGGCCCTTGGGAAGGATGTGGCCCTGGGCGAGCTGAGTGTCCCCTGGGACACCCCACTCAGCCCAGGTGTTTTGTGACTGCGGGAGTAGCTTCGATGCCTCAGGCCAGGAAGGGAACCCACTCAGTCACTCCAGGTCTACCAGGGAAGTATCTTGGGGGCTTGTCCTGACCCTATGTCCTCCCAGTCCCTTCCTTGACCTTGGCACATACTGTGCTTTAGTATTTGTGGAATGCCTAAGAAGATATTAAAAAAAAAAAAAAGCTAAATCCACGACCAGTATCTAGATATAGAAACGGCAGGTGTCAGTCAGAGCCTCGTGGATGGGTGTTAGCACCGTTGGGGGGGAGGGGCCACGCAGCACGTTTGCAAGGCTGAGAACACTGCACAAGAGACTGAATTTTTTTTTTCCAAAGGAGCAAGAATCGGTTACTTCAGGGCGGGAGAGCACTCGAGAGCTGCAGTTGCCCGTGATTTACGCAGAGTTGCAAAGCAGCTCGGAGATAAGGGCCAGCTGGAATCTGATGGCCCCGCGGAAGCGATTATCTCGCCGGCTGACTGCACGGGGCTGTCATCCTGCCCGCAGCGCCGAGAGCGCATTCATCAGCAGAGCCACCCCAGGGCCAGCAGCAGCAGGGCACGAGATAGCGGCTGCTGATGACAAGTGTCCATCCTGGACCGTGTGTCTGTCTCTGCTGGACGGGCCCACGAGGCCCGGAGCAAGTTGCTCTTCAGGGCGGCCTTATCTGGGAGCTCACAGATCCCACCATTGTTCCTACCGTCTGTCGGCCTTCCCGGGAACTGGCTCCCCTGCAATGTGCTCGAGTTACAAGCCAAAGCGAGTCCTGGTGCTTTTATTCCTGACCACGGGAGCCGGCCCACGGGAGCACAGCCCCCACTAGGACATCTCCCCCGCCTGACCGATTACCTAGCAGGAAGTGTCCGCCTTTGGGCTGCTGGGATCAGTCTCAGCTGCTGGGAAGAGGCGGGAAGTGGGTTCCCTCAGCGCTGCCTGCCCGGCCCAGAGTGGAAAACGCTTTTTTTCTGCAGGCGGGGAGGGGATTGGATCCAAGTTGAGTTTGTTTGGAAATAAAATTGACTGGTGTCTTCCCAGTGAGTGAAATTCAGCGACATCTTTGTTTGGAAATCATAAAAACAGTCAAAGCTTCTATTCTTTCATTACCCAGCTACAGAATGCCAAACAGTGTGCTGTGGCTTCCTGTGGAATATGTCTGGTTACAATAACAAATTTGAGAGTTTGATATCAATCTGCTCATCCATCTATCAACCTACCATCATCTGTTCATCCATCCAGCAGTCCATTATTCATTCAATCTCCCTCCCATCCACCCATCCACCCATCCTCCCCATCCACCCACCCATAAATCCTCCTATTCATCCACCCATCTATCCATCCTTTTCCCATCCATCCACCCATCGATCCACCCACCCATCACCCATTCATCCATCCACTTCCATCCATCACCCATCCACCCATCTACCCATTCATCCACCCATCCATCCTTCCATCTATCCATCCATTCCCATCTATCTCCGATCCATCCATTCTCCCATCCTTCCACCCATCTTTCAACCCATCCATCACCCATTCTCCCATCCAACCGTCCCTCTTTATATCAGTACAAACATCCATCCTCCCTTCCACCCACCCACCCATCCATTTATCCATCCGACATTGATAAATTCACTCACCTCCCACCATTTTTTTCATCCATTCAACAATCTACTCTTCATCCATTCTTCTGCCTACCAATTATCATCCCACCCACTCACACATTCACCCACCTACCAACTTATCCATCTGCCTGTCTGTCTGCTCACCCATCCATTCATCCATCCATCTATCCACCCACCCATCCATCCATCCACATACCAATTCATCCATCCACCTATCCATCCATTCATCCATCCATCTATCCATCCATCCATCCATCCATCCATCCGATCCTTCTGTTGCAGGATGAGGAGTTGGGGACCCTGGTAATAAAATTCAGGAAAATAGTAAAAGTCAAGAGGAAATTGCCCAGCCTTTTTGTAGCTCAAAAGCATGAAGACGGCTTCTCTTTGAGATGCAAAAACTCAGCACTTTGGCGATGGAGAAACCGAGGCACCATCTAGTGAAAGGCGAACCCCTTGGAAAATGAGAAGCACCAGGAGAATCTAAAGATCATGATGGGATATTGGGAAGGACCTTCCTCCTGGCGAGGCTTCTCCCATGATGGTGCCCAGGTTAACTCTTAGTTTGCCTGAGAACTCCCGGCTGTGCCACTCATGGGTCTAGGGAAGCCCGTGTCCTCTCTTGGGCATGCACCCCTTCCTTCCTCTCCCCTTACATCCTTCTAAGTAAATTCATTTCAACAATGTCTACTTTGCTTTGCTGCTTTGCCTACTCTTGAAACTCTGCTGCAAGGGAAGGTGACGACCCAAGCGGCCCGTGCCATGGTCGGGACTGTCCTTAACGTGCAGGGTGATTCCTCGCTCGGCCTGAGCCCACAGCTCCCCAAGGACTTGGGGGTCCAGGTCCTGCTCTGGGCAGGACAAGGGGAGTCCAGGCGTGGCTTGACAGCTACCTCATGGGGCAGGCGGGGGTGGGTGGAGAGTCGTAGGCACTCGGAACTGACTTTACCAGGCTTGGACAGCGGCAGGCACTGCCCCCGGGGCTCAGGGGACCCCAGCAGAGAGTTAAGAGGCCCCCACTCTCTCCTCAAGGTGACCCTCAGCCCCCACTTTCCCGAGCCATCTGCACACTTCCCTCCGTCATCCACCCATCTGCATCCTCCGTTCTTCCATCCAGCCGCCCGTCCTCCCTCCCACCCCTCCATCAACCATTCAGCTATTTATCTATTCTATTCTCCCCCTTCATCCTTCCCTCCCTCCTTCCTCCCATCCTCCCTCCATGTCTCCGGCCATACTCCCATCTCTCCATCCGTCCAGCCGTCCACCTAACCCTCCATTACTCACTGAAAGCCTCTCTGGACCAGGAATCGCACCAGGCACAAAGCAGGCGAACAAGAAAGACAGTCCCTGTCCTGGAAACGAACCCCGAGAATCCCAGGGGCTCTGTCAAAAACGCACCCAGTTCTGGCCACATCCTCCCACCCCTGCTTCCTACCCCCCTCGTGCCAAGAAGCCCCACTCCCCAGACACCTGCAAGGACCTGGTGCTCCCGGCTCGCTCTGGCCCCAGGACTTTGTCCTGTCTTTCCTCATCCCCATCTGCCTGACGCTGGCCTCGCTGAGCTATCCCGGGCTCCGAAGCCTCTCCCTGCTCATGCTGCTGGACACTCCCTCCTAACAGCTGTCTGCCACGGTCGCTGTGCAGAAGGGCCCTGGGCATCCCCTAAACCCTGTCCTGCTGTCTGTGGTCACTGTGCAGACGGGTCCTGGGCTTCCCCCCACCCCACCCCGTCCCTCTGTCTGTGGTCATTTCCATGAGCTACCATCTGGGGTTAGAGCAAACCAGGCGCCCTCGGGCATGTCTGGTTCGGTGCCTGGGAGCGGCTTGCTGGGCCCCAGGGCCCACATGGTGGGTTCCCGGCAAGAGTTAAAGGCTGGGATGAGGGGGTGCCGCATTCCTGGTGGGCACCCCCGTGGGGGCCAGGAGGCAGTCACAGTCGACCGGGCTGTCTCCACAAGGACCCCCAGGACACGTCCCCGTGGGAGCCCAGCTGACCACAGCTTCGTTGGACTCCAGATGGCCAGACTGCCCTTCCCCAGCCCACCCCCAACAGCGATGCGGTCTTCAGACCTGAGGTGACAGACACCCCCAAATCCCGAGACGCTCGTCCTGCCTCCCCCCACCCCCCACTGCTTTTCAGCCACATGCACTGGGCAGGAAAGGACCCCCCCCGTGCCCGGCTACCCCCACTGCACCCCCAACCCAGCCGTGGGGTGCTGCCGCGCCTCCCACCCAGCAGGCAGCAGGACAGCGGCCCCATGGGACGCCCCTACTTGGCGACCAAGCTGCCCCGACAAGGCAGCAGGGTCTGGGTGCCCTGGTGGTCAGAGACAAAGGATTCAGTTGGGGTGGTTCCTCTTGGCCAGTGTAGTGTCCTTTCCCCCCCTTAATTTAATTTCGGGGGCATTTGGCCATTTCTATTTGTGAGCACGACTTACTGCTGGCTCTGTGGGTGGGGATCGAGCCCAGGTTGGCCACGCGCAAAGACACGTGCGCTAACCCCTGGGCTATCTTTCTGGCCCCCGTGTCCTTCTACAGGGCTGTGGCATCAGGCTGAGCCCGAATGAGAAGGGAGCACGCCCCTTTGCACTCGAGGAGGAAGCAAGTTGAGGGGCAGAGAGCACTGTGGGGGAGAAGAAGCACCCCCCCCCCAACCACCCCGGGCCAGGCTGCCCGGGTGCAGGTTCTGTCCTGCCCTGCAGGGGGCGCCTGTTCCAGACTGTGGGGGTCGCCAGGGGGTGGGGGGGGAGGGGGAGGGGAGGCGTTGGGGGACGGGAGTCAAACACTCAGGACAGAGGCCTGCAGGGGGGAGGGGGCAGCCAGTACAGACAGGGCCCCCGGGGCAGGCCAGGCCAGGCCTGATTTACGAGGCTGCGTGTCCACTGCGGCCGTGGGCCTGGTAGGGACCAATGTCAGCGCCGTAAAAACTTCTGGGGAAACGGAACATAAAATATCTCCTTCATAATTTTATATGGCTAATCGGCCAAAATGACAATATTTCAGATCTATTAGGTGACATAAAATATATTATCAAACGGGCTCCAGCTGCCCTTTCCCTTCCTTTGAACGTGGCTGTGCTGAGGTCGTCCTGCCCCGCCCTGCCCCTCTGAGTGCTCCCGGGTGGCAGGGCTGGCGGTGGGGAGGGCGGGAGCCACTCAGGAGGTGAGGGGGCAGAGGGCGGGGGTGACCAGCCTGGGGGGCCGGGAGGGAGTCAACTCTCCTTTCGGGGACCCTACATCTCAAAGCCGAGAGCAGCGCAGGAGGGGCAGAGACGTGGCCACAGGGATCAAACTCCCGGGCCCCATCCACCTCCCTGAGCATCTAGCCACGCACGTGGGCTTGGCGGGGCCACGGGGGCCACTGCGTGTGGCTGGAAGATCCCATCTCCCAGCCCTTCCCCGAGGTGAGGGCTCCACTCCCCTTGGAGTGTCCCTCTGCGACTGCGCCCAATGCTCCCTCCCTCCTGCTCTGGGAAGACACTGTCCCTGCCCCCACGCCCCCCCCCCCCCAGAGCGTCTCGCACCCCCACACCCGGGCGGGTTTGGGCCTGCTCTAGGGACCCTCCAGGCCCCAGACAGCAGGTGAACCCCAAAGGGCCTGTGTCCCGGATTCACCCTCTAGGCAGGATTCCCGGGAGGGCCGTTTCCTCGCTCAGCTCCACAGAGAGCAAAAGAGAGATGGGGCTGGACCCAAAAGAAGGACACGGGGCACAGACACTGCCAGTCCGTGGCTCTCCCTGCCCCCGTCCCCTCCCCTGACTCCCCTGCCCTCCTTTCCCGCCTCTCCCCCTCACCCCTCCCCTCACCCCCTCTCCTCCCCCCTTCCCCTCCTTTCCCTCTCTGGCCCCTCCGTGGCCCCATGGGGCTGAACGCTGAGCTGAGCAGGGTGGGCTGCACTCTGGCGCAGAGGAGGGGCCCGGGGAAAGCAGGAAGAGAAGCTCCCGGTGAGAGAGAAGGCCCAGCGCCCACCCTGGGCCTGAGCTGCCCTTCCGGGCCACATCCAGGCAGCGGGCAGTGGGCCTTGGTGAGCATATCCTCAGCCCCTGGCACCGTTGGCGGGTGCCGGATGCCCTGCTGTGTGGGGCAGGCAGGTGGTGGGCTGAGAGAGTCCCTGCGGGCGGGACCCCGAGTGGCAGCGGCTGACAGGTGCCCATCTGGCACCCACGGCATGGCACCCCCAGAGCCGTGGGGCCGCTAACCAGCCAGAGACTCACAGCCCCCCAGGCCACCACCCACAGACCCCAGGATAGCCAACACAAATTCTGTGGCCGACGCTGCTATCCAAGGCCTCTGCTGTCTGTCCGAACTGTGGGTGGTGACGAGGGCGTCACGGCCCAGCTCCTGGCCTGGTGCAGCCTCTGGTCCCCGCCCGAAAGTCACGGGTGAGCCCCCCCGCCGCCGCCCGTTCCCTCTCCACCACCAGGTGTCCTTGGGGGGCTGTGCGGGAAACGGCACGTTCGTTTTAGGGCTTTGCATTTTGGTAACCAAGCCCAAAGGGAAGATTTTTCAGAAATGGGATTTATCTGATGGCTGCGCGCGTGAGAGTGTGAGAGAATGATGGGGCGCCTCCCGGAGGGTCCCATAAATCGCAGGTGAGAGATGGGAAGTGCCCCCCAGCCGCCGCGGGGAGGAAATAAAGCTATTTTCAAGTGGGCTTGCGTGGTTCCCGCCGGCAGCCAGGGGGTGCGGGCCCGCGCATGAATCACCAGCTGCTCCCCGGCTCCCAGAAAAGCGTTTCCGAAGGTGTGAGCGTGTCCGCGGAGGCTCGAGAGACACGAGAGGAACGAGCCGTTAACACAGACAATCCTGCTGAAAACATCCGAAGCCCCAGGTGAGTCGTTCTCGGAGAGAATCCCTGGTCTACAGCAGGTGGAAAGTTCTGGAGGCGGGCCAGAAAGGAAGCCGCCTCGTTCCCCAGACTCTGCCTGAGTGAGACGGGCCGGGTCTCGTCGCTGTTCCTGTGACCTGCCGGCCGTCGCTGGGGGCCGCTGGCCTGGGGTTCGAGCTAGGGGTCTCCATGGCCGCTGAGAGGACACGGTGCCCAAGCGGGGGGCATGTGCCCTCCTGACCTGGCACTGGCCCTGTTGGTCGGTCGCTGTCCTTGCAGTGGGAGGGACCCCGGGGAAGATCTAGCTGGTCTGAGCCCAAGGAGGGTCCTCGAGGCCAGCCCTGGGGTCTGGGAGCGCCGCTTTCTCGGGAGTATCTGGGCCTGAGTCTGGGGTCCCGCGGGCAGAGCCGGCACTGCCTGATCCTGACGGGGGAGGCAGGAGATGGGTCCTTCCCAGCGGGTGTCTTCCCGACTCTGGGCACTGGGACTGGGGTGGGGCTGCCTGTCCTTGGTTTCCTCGGGGCACCATCACTGACGAGCCTGAAGCTCCGAGACCCTTGGGAGGAGTCAGCCCTCAACCCCGCACACACAATCACCACTGTCAGCGCCTCTCACTGGGGGGAGGGGCCCACAAGAGATTCACAGCAGCCAGGGACATGTGCCCAGGGACACTGCAGGAGATGAAGTGGCCCGGCTCGGTTTGATCCCCAGCTCCCCACAGGGTGCCATGAACCCCGCCAGGAGTCAGGCCTGAGCACAGAGACAGGAGCCATCCCTGAGCACTGATCCAGGAGTCAGCCCTGAGCACTAAGCTAGGAGTCCACCCCGAGCACACAAAGTCCCAAAGCCACAAACAAAAGTAAAACAACAAAAGTGTCCCAGGAGCATGAGAGAGCGTGAGACAGGAAGCCACATCGGCTGCTTTGCTCCTCTCATCTGTGAAGTAAACACGGGGAGATGGTGCCAACCCCTGACCCCTCTGGTGAGACTTTAAAGCAATGCACCAGCCAGGGAAGTGGGGCGGCAAGAGGCCCCTGAGATGCTGGGGAGGGTCCCAGTGAGCAGCACCTGCCCCAGGGCCATGAGCGCCTGACCTGGTGTCTGTGCCATGGGAGCAGGTCAGCAGATCAATCCATGCAAACAGTCCCCCGGGAAGGCTCCGGGGGGCCTGGGCCCCGCCCTGGGTCGTCCTCGGGCTCCTGGTGTCTGTGGGGTGGGCACAGCCGGAGGAGCCCCCTTCCCAGGAAGGGTCTGCAACTCGGCACTCACGCCTCCCGGAGGCTGGGGTGGGGGCCTGGCAGGAAATGAGGTGACAAAGAGCCTCTGGCCTCCGGCGGTGTGGAGAAGAGCGATTTCCGCGCGGAAGCCAGGCAGAGCATTTTTCTTACGGGTCATATCCATTCACCAGGGCTGGGGACATCTGTCCCTGTCACCCGGCCCTCTCGGCGCGACTCACTTCCAGAACTTCTCCATCAAGCCTGCAGCGGGGGCGGGGGTGGGGCGGGAGCAGGCCTTGGATGCTTGCTGGCCTGGCGGACCCCCGTTCTCCGCTTCTCCAGCCCTGGACCAGAGGCGGCCTGAGTGTCCAACCCAGGGTGCTCTGGAGGACCTGAAAGGCTGCTCGGGTGGGAGCTGATGTCTCCCTATGTCCTTCCCTTATACCAGCTGAGGCCTCCTTCCTAGACCCCAAGGCCACCCCCCTCCCCGCCTGCACCCACCCGGATGCAGCAGCCTGTCCCCCCAGGAGCCCTGACCCACACGCTTCTCTTCCTGCCTTGGGGTGCAGCTTCTCTTGTCCAAGCTCCGGCAGATGGTGACCGTAGCGGTGAGGACGTGTGTGGACACTCCATCCCCTGAGGATGAGCAGTCGCTGAACCAACAGCTGCGGGAGCTCAGACCCCTCCTCAGGTCAGAGCATCGCGAGAACCTTCCCGGGGAAGGCTGGGTCTCTGCAAACCCCAACTCTGGGATGACGGCCCTTTGCCTGCTGTGTCCCCCAGGAAGGGCCCCCCGCCCCCACTTCTGTCTCCAGCCCTGTCACCTCCCACCTGCCCCGCCCACCCGGACAGCTCCGGCCCATTTCCCGTTACAGGTCAGTCCCCACCCGGCCGTGGGTGTGGGATGAAATGGCCTCACAGAGACCGCGGGCAGCCCGGAGGCCTGTATCCCTCTCGTCCCTCCACCTTGTCCTTCCACCAGTAGGAGGACCGCCCCCCCCCGCCGGGCAGGGACTGTGGGCCCAGTGCCAGGGCACGCGCTGGGCACTGATCTTGCCCAGTGTGAAGCTGTGCAGCTGGACACCCCCTCGGTTTGGCCCTGAGAACACCCCAGCCGGCGTCTCTGAGGATGCGGCCTGTCTGTTCCCAGCTGTGGTCAGTGGCCAGTAGAGTTCTTTGCCCACGGGTCTGCCCAGCCGCCACGCACGGCGCCTTCGTGACCACGGGAAGTGGGCAGGGACAGGCGAGCCGCAGGTGTTTGTCTTTCAGCTGACCTGACGGCTTGGGGCTTCCTGACGCCTGGGGCACATTCAGGACTCGTCACCTCCTCTGCGGGGACTGGTCCGAGGTGGTGGGCTGTGCCCCGGCACGCCTCAAACCCTTCTGGGGCAGAGCTGCGGGTTTGGGGGCTGTGGACACTTCTCTCCCGACGGCCTGGGCCAGATGAGCCATTACCCTTTTCCTTCTAGATTCTTTAATGCTCCCTCACGCTAGACTGTACCATCAGGTCCTCGATGGATGCATCCAATGCCAGCGTACGTGCATTGAAAGTACAGACAGTCATTTTAATCAGGGATGCTGTCTCATTTGCCAAGGCATTGAAAATCAGATGGACTGGACACATAATGAGATTTGGAGATGGCCGCTGGACTAGAGCTGTTACCGACTGGATTCCACGGGATGTCAAAAGACCGCGTGGCTGCCCATCCACGAGATGGTCAGACTTCTTCGTCAAGACCCTGAATGAATGGTTTGAGGCTCTTCATGTTCCTAGGATGAACAGACGCCATTGGGCTACACTAGCACGTGACAGGGACAAATGGAGACGTTACTGGTGCTTGCTCGAGCAAACCGATGAGTAATGGAATGTAAGTGATCAAATGATCATGCTAGACTGAGATGTGACAGAGAAACCAGGTAAGGCAAATCCAAGTCTAGTCCGGGTGCTGCCCTGGTGCTGAGGGCCCATCTGTCTGTCTGCCATCACACACAGGTACCGGCCCACCGGCCCTGCCCGTGGCCTGCCCACCCCCACTGCCCTCACTGCAGCTCGCTGAGACCCCACCCCCCACCCCCAGACCCTTGGATGTCCAGTAGCCTTGCACCAGGCCGGGTGCAGCTCCTCTCGCCAGGGCTTGCTCTGGCATGTGCTGGGTAGAGGACGCACCGGGGAAAGGTCATCCACCCCCCCAAGCTGCATCCGCAGGAGAGAGGCTCGGCCGTGATAGATGGAATGCATTTGGCCGAGACCGTGACAGGCGTTAGGAATGGGCCTTTGGTGTCATTACCCCGGAGTCGGCTGGTGAGGGATGGGTCTCCCGGCAGACAGCAGGCCGCAGCGCCCTGAGCCGGCCTGGTCAGCCGCAGAGACGGGAGTGCTTCATCCTTGGCAGGAAATTAAGCCATTTATTGAGGACCGAAATTCAGGGTAACAGTTAAAGCAATCTGACATTTCCATAAATTAATGAAATGTGCATTGTGGCATAACTCAGGGGGTAAAACCATAGATCTCTGCTCCTGACATCCCGGGGATTCAGGGCGGGGAACAGCAGAACCTCACCAGAGACTCGGGATGGGAGAAGGAGGGAGGGATGGAGACACATCCACACACTCACACGTCCACACACTCACACGTCTGCACACTCATACATCCACACACCCAATGCTAATGCAACCCTCACCCACACTCACCCGCTTACCCACTCAGTCACCCACACACCCACTCACTCACCCACACACACACTCTCACCTACACACTCACCCACTCAGTCACACACACACTCACCCACACACTCACTTGGGAGTTCACAAAGTAATCCACGGGGACTGTTGCTGCAACGTGCCGTGTGTGTGCGTTCGGTGGCCCTGAACCGCCTCCTCTCTTCCCCACTGCCCCAGGACACCCCAACAGAGACACAGAGAGACAGGGAGACCGTGAGGCTGGGGACCACAGTCTGAGTCTGATGGTGAAAATGGCCCGTTTAATGCAGAGTTGCTGGCAGACTTACAGAAGGGAGGGGCTGAGGTAAGGACAGGTGTGATTGGTCATTTACATGGATAAACATCTGGCAGAGGAAATTCTCTTGGGGAGATCAACTCAAGAAGATGCTTTGTCTCCCAGGGACATCTACATTGCTTTTATCTTTCCCTCTAGTTGTATAAGTTATCAATACTTGCAGTTGTTTGGATAAACACAGTAAGAGACGAAGATCCCAACACTGAGTTCTCTGGGATGAGAGCAAGCAAGGCTTTTACCGTAAATCCCAGACTAAGTCCTCGGGCCAGTTCAGCTCGTCCTTCCCCATGGGGGTCCTGTCTATTAGGTTGTGACAGTTTGCATCAAGATCATGAATTTATGCTTTCTAGAATGTCCCATTTCGATGCCGGGTAGCTTTGCCACTCTCCCCAGGTCCATCCCGGTCCCTCAGCAGGACCTCCCTTTTGGGGTGTTAGGAACTACAGAAACTGAAGCCTGAGTCAAGTAATTATGACAAAATAAGTACGCCCAGGAGCAGACACTGTTAGGGCACGGGTCGTGATCTCCCTTTAATGACAAAGAGACTCCAGAGACTGCAAACAGCAAGCAAGATTTATTGTAAGACTGGCTAGCCAGGGTCAAGCCGCCTACACAGACACGCAGGTCAGTTAGGTGAGGCAAGACCCCGAACTTCTTCAAAGGGGATCTTATATAGGCCTTCACTGGCCGTTACAGCAAAGCCTGCGCATTTCATAGCCAATAGATTTGTAACAACATATACTTTCTTAACCAATCCATTTAAAAGTACCTCACTCCTTAGCCTATAGATTCAAAGATCAGCATTTACGTACATAGGCGTTGTGGCTAGTGGGCATCTGGTAACTCGGACATTTAGTTATCACCTGACTTCCTCTGATTCTCAGCCCTGCACTCCAGTGGAAGTGGATAAGGGAAAAGTTCCTTACAGAGGTAACAGATAAGGAAGGCCCAACAAATGGTTCCTGAATTTACATTCCAACAGGGAAGAGTTTCACTCTAAAGCTCTGTTAGGGAGGGGGCAGGAAAGGGAGAGTTACTAATTTATAGAGTTTTAACTCTGGAATCTCCCTCAGGGCCCCTGGGGACCTAACAATACATTTCAGAGTCAGTCAACTCCCAAATATTAGGAACATAGCATCGGTGGTCTTTCTGTGTTTAACCAAAGAACATTGCTCTGTAGTAAAATATAAAAAGGCAAAGGGGAGATAGAAAAGCAGGTACAAATACACAGCACAAAGCAGTACAAGTACGAGTTCAGACTTACCAGAAAGTCTTGGCTTACAAGAAATCAAGACTGACTTGGGGAACGATGACAATGGGAGATAAAATACAGGGGAAAGGTCAAAGATAAACTTTAAGTTAGGGATGCTAGCGAGGGCTTGTTAAACTTCTCTGGGAGGAAGAAAGGGGGCAATTTACTGATGAAGTCCGAAGCACTGAGGGTTAATATTCAACACAAAGGAAAGGTTGAAGATAGACTAACCAAATTGGGGATGTTAGCAAGGGACTGGTAAGCTTCTCTAGGAGGAGGAAAGAGGCAATTCACTGGTGAAGCCTAAAATACAGGGTTGATATCCAACACCCACCCACACACTCACCCACACACTCACACACACACACACTCACCTACTCACTCACCCACTCACTCCTCACTCACACGCTCACCTACACACTCACCCACACACTCACCCACTCACTCACACACACACACACACACTCACCTACTCACTCACCCACTCACTCCTCACTCACACGCTCACCTACACACTCACCAACACACTTACCCACTCACCCACCCACCCACCCACCTACTTACCCACACACCCACCCATGTGCTCACGCACATGCTCACCTACACACTCACACACTCACCCACTGTAGGATGACATTGCTTTGTCCTTTCTCCCTTTCTCCACAAGGAGCTTAGGTTTATCTGGTTACACCCATCACAGTGCTCCTGAGGCACTTCCATTCCATTGTGTTTATCTGTAAATTCTTCCCTATGCGCTCCTCCCCAACCAGTTAGTCAGTTTCCCCCCTAATCAGACTCACTTGTAAGGTTAGATTCCTCAGAAATCTATGATTTTATATGTAAAGGTAAAGGCCCTCCCGTTGATCATCGATTTGCTCGAGCGGGCCCAGTAACATCTCCATTGGAGACTTTGTTGTTACTGTGTCTGGCATATCGAATACTCTCGGTAGCTTGCCGGGCTCTCCGAGAGGGGCGGAGGAATCGAACTCGGGTCGGCCATGTTGGCTGCGTGCAAGGCAAACGCCCTACCCGCTGTGCTATCGCTCCAGCCCGTATGAGTGAAATATTGCCTTTTTCCTCTCCTTATGTCTTCTGAACAGTATACTTTAAAGCAATGCCCTTTTTGTATAAATACAGGAAGACCGTTAACATTGTGCTTTGTAACTTAGGATTTAATTGGCTTTGAATATTATTCATTCCCGGGCTTCTGCTATCTCAACTTAAGCCTCAGTTGCCCTTAGTTCCTAACACCCCCAAAGCAGGGTCCCTACGAGGGACTGAATGGACCCAGGGCAAGCGATGAGCTACCTTGGCAGCGAAATGGGCCAGGCCAAAGTGCCACGATTCTTAACTATAAGTTAAGAGCTTGATCATAGACAAATGCTGTCATGATCCAAAAGTAACGATGAGACTAGGATCCTGCTAGGGGTAGGAAAGACTATTTGACCTGAGCACTGTTAGTCTGAGATCGAGATGGCCCTAGGAGGGCAATTCTATAAGTTTGAGGTATTTCTTATTATATCCATACAAGGTAAAGGTAAAGGCCCTCCCGTTGATCGTCGATTTGCTCGAGCGGGCCCAGTAACGTCTCCATTGGAGACTTTGTTGTTACTGTGTTTGGCATATCGAATACTCTCGGTAGCTTGCCGGGCTCTCCATACAAAATGATTTATATTATATATGCTTATATGTTTGTTGGACAAGGAGAGGAGAAACACACCCATGGGATTCCACTCTGGGGTGGGCCGTCCTGCTGAGAGAGGATCTGTCCTAGGAGCGGCTTTCCCTGAGGGAAAGAATTCTACCCCTATTGATTGTGACCGCACCTATGTGTAATTGTTACCCCAATCCCTCATCTGGGGAGATATAATGGGACTGTAGAATGGGCAAGAGGAGGCAGAGGAGAGAGACCGGAGTGAATGGAGAGAGGATTGGAATAAACTGCAACTAAGACCAACCAAGAGAAGAGTGCAGTCTTCTGCCCCCACGCCTGACTGTCCTCGCTCACTGGGACCCCTTGGAGGGGAGCGGGTTGAGCTTTCCTCCCCGCCCCGACCGGGGCTCCGGCAGCCGAAGACCTCCAGGACCAGCCACCACCATGCTGAGACCACTCTCCGCACACATGAAGGTACTGGCAGAGGGACAAAGTCACGTGGGTTCCGGGGCCAAGATCTCCAAACCTACTCGGATTTGGGCCGAGCATCCTCCACCCAGATCCTCCAAATTCCAGTAGGCAGGGTCACACCCACCAACTGGCCCCCTGGTGCTGTGTAATCCCATCAGCGGCCAAGACTCAAGAGACTATAAAAACCAGCTCCCGGAACTTTTGTGGCCGCGCAACATCCTATTATGACAGCTTATTATCTCATTCCTACTTTGGACAAACTGGCAGGCTACCAAATGTAGCCTGGCCACACGGCAGAGTCTGGCAAACTCCCCGTGGCGTACCCAATATGCCAAATACCAGTAACAATGATGGGTCTCATTCTCCTAAAGATCGTTGAATATAATCTCAGGGCTAGGATGAAGGAGACGTTACTGGGGCCTGCTCGAGGCAATCGACGATTAACAGGATGATTTGTGATTGATTGTGAAGACCAACCAGCCTGGCCCTCATTTCCTTCCTTCGCCTGCCCATCACCATCAACCTCCCCGGGGTGGGGAAAGCAGGGTGAGACTACCGAACGCGGGCGGCAGGAGAGACAGAGCCACTGCCGCCACAGCTGTGCCCTTTTTTGAGTTTACACAACCCACACACTCACCCACATGCTCACCCACACGCTCACCCGCTCACTCACCCACACACTCACCCAGTCACTTACACTCACTCAATACAACCTATTCTCACACATCCACACACATCAGTTCATGCACACCGTGACCCACACACGCACACACGCTTGTATTCCCACCCCCACACTCCTTCCCACTCTCTCCTTCTCACTCCCAGCCCCTGTGTTGGAAGGAGAGGGCGGGCGGGTGACACTGCCCCTCTCACGGTCACAGTGCTCGGCCTTCCTGGAGCTAGGGCCATCCTCGACTCTGCTGCCCGCTCCCTGGGGCTGGACCCTGTGCCCAGGCTGTACCCCTGTACCCGTTGGCTCATAACAGTGCCCAAGCCCCACTGTGCAAGCCTGTAGTCCTGGGTGCCACCCTCTCCCGTCCATGTCCCGCCCGTGAAGTGTGGGCAGCCACAGTCCTGCCCTGGAAACGTGAGGGGCTACCACTGCCTCCCAGCGTCAGGAAGAGCGGCCACTGTCGCCAGGCCCCGGCCAGCTCTTCAGCGGAGAGTGGAGACCAATTACCCTTAATTCAGAGCAGTTTGCTTTAACCTCCCTTCCCTGGGGCCTGCAGCCCGGTTCCCAGTGAGCCTGATCTCATCTCAGGCAACAGCAGCACGATTAGACCCTCGGCCCACCTGGACGCCGGCCAGGCCGGGCAGCCTCAGCCTCCCGGGGGACGCGAAGCCGGCGGTGACCCAAGGCAGCGGTGGAGCACAGCCCGCTGAGAGCAATAGATTAGAGCAACGTGGGCAACTCCCCAGGAGCAAATTATCCCGGCCGGGCCTGGCTTAATGAGCGGGAGATGCCAGCACAGCGCAGGGCGGCCCCTGGAATGAGTGGCCGGGGAGACTAATGAGCCCCCGGGTCCCGGCGTGGCTGAACTTGTGTGTCCCTGGTGCCGGGCACTCTGGATGCTAAATGAGGTCAAGGGCCCGAGCTGGCGGGGGCCGTGGAGCCAGCCAGCCACTGTCCCAGGTCGGTGACCGGGGCCCCTCGAGGCAGCAACTGAGAGCCGGGTTTGCCGGATGGAGGGTTTGGCGTCTCCGCCCATCCTGGTGCCTCCCTCTGCTGGGCCGGGCCTGGAGCTCAGGACTCCTGACCCCAAGGGAGAGACCCCGGCCTGCGCAGCCTGCCCTCCCCCGGGGGAGGGGGCACGTGCACCCCAGGAGCAGAGAGAGAGGGAAGCGCACATGGGGACAGGGAAGCTGGGTCAGCCCGACCCTCACCCTCGGAGCCTGGGCGCCCTGAGACCCCCCAGGGCCACGCAGCTCACGGCCTCACTGTCCCCCTCAGGGAAGCGTCCTGCTCACTGCCCTGAGGCACCGCCCCAGGGGCTCCCGGTGGGAGAGAGGCACTGCAGGATGGGGGGCGAGTTACACAGCCCTGGCAGGACTCCGGGAACCCTCTTTATCCCAGCACAAACCCCCTTGGGACCTCCAGGGACCCTCCCCCTCCCTCCCCACACCCCTGGGAGCTCCGGGACCCCCTGACCGGCCGCTCTGGGAGGGGCTCACTGTGCTCCCACCCCGCCCAGTCCCCCTGCCCCTCCCATCGAAGTTCTGGTGGCTTCTCCCAGAGATACATGTAGAGACGGGGTGAGGGTGGGGGGCAGCTCCCAAGGCAGCTGGGACCGAGCAGGACCCCTGGGCTGGGAGCATGAGGCCGTGCAGGGCGAGGTGAGGAGGGGGACAGGACCCCGCCCTCCCAGCCGCCCCTCTACACTCTCCTGGCAGGAAGGTCCTGCTGTGCACCATGCCCCACAGTCTGGGATGACCCCTCGGCCACAGGCCTGGGCCGGGGCAGCTGCCATTCGTCCTCCCAGGGCCGTCCAGGTAGGGCAGGTCTAGGCAGGAGATGTGGGGCTCAGGCCAGCGCCCCCCTCACATGCGGACGCACCCCTGCCTCACCCTGGGCACCCGGCCCTACTCACTGCCTGCAAGGCCAGGGGAGACCAAATTTCCCGAGGGGTCACCACCGGCAGGGCCTCCTGCGCCCACACGGCCTGGGTTGGGCCCTCCCCTCAGCGGCCCCCTGACCTCCAACTGCCCCTCCAACTGACCCTGTCTGCTGCCCTGTGCGGCTGCCCCGCCCACGACCCCAGCTGACCCCCAGCTGACCCCTCCCACGCCCTTGCTGCAGCACAGAGGCCTCTTGGGACATCTCAGACCACGGGGGCTGACCCTGCACTTATGAGGGACTCTCTGGGGTCATGGCTGTGGGCAGTGTGGGGGTTCCTGCAGTGTAGACGGTTCCTGCAGTGTGGATGGCGCCTGCAGCAGGACCTCCAGGGACCCTGAGCTTGGGGGCCGGTGACCATCGCAGGGGCCTACAGTGAGCAGCAGGTGATGTCCCGGGGGGAGGCCGCCTGCCCTCTCCCTCTGTCCCCGACCCACGGCCCTTGGGGGTTTGGGGGGCTGCATGTGACCCCACAGACCCTGGCCACCCCACGGCCTCACCGCTTTCCCCAGCACAGCCCTGGGTGCCCCGAGAGTGTGTAGGCTCCCTCAGCGGGTGGTCGCTAGGGTGTTGGGGGCCACACGTGTGCCCTGGGGTACTGAGACCCCCAGGACTGCAGACCCGGGGGTGTCCCCTGAGACCTGCCCCACTGCCGCGGGTACTGCTGGGGGCTGAGGGGTGAGCCCCAGAGTATCCTTGCAGAGAGGGGGGCTCTCTGCAAGGATATGTGTGGGAAGACCCTCAGGTATCCCCCTTCCCATGGGGCCCAAGGCCGGGGCCAGCTGGCCGGCTGGCACAGACTGACCATGGGATGCCCGTGGGCCCCAGCAGCGCGTCTGTCTCTGAGCAGGACCCTCATCCCTGAGCGGAGACGAGGGTGAGGGCCTGGACCAGGAGCTCACACACAGACCCGGGCCCAGGACTCCCCGAGACCCACCTGCTGGCCACCTTCCAGCCCTCCCTGTCCAGGGAGAGGTGGGTCCGGCCAGCACAGACCTTCCAGCTCATTTCCCACATTACCCCGTGCCGTGGACGAGCAGGAAGGCCGTGCCGGCCTGGCGTGGCTCTGATTGGCATTGGCTGTGTCTTAATGAGCCAGAGAACGAGAGAGGGGGCAGAGGGCACCGTCTTGCGTCCACTTTCTCCCGCATGAAGCCACCCACCCTCACCACCAGCTGTGAGCTGGACCTCACCCAGGGCACCCGGGCACCTTCTGTCTACAAAAAAAAGCCACTTGTGAGTTTAGCAACGGCGCCACCCAGGTCCAGGAGGTTCAGAGTTAAAGCCGGTGTCAGAGCTGGGGAGAGGACACAGGGGTTAAGGCCCAACCGCGTGGGTGGCCAGGCTGGCTCAGGGCCAGCTGACCCAGGCTGCGGGCTCAGGCAGCTCTGACCTCGCACCTGCGTCCACCAGCCCCGCAGTGTGCTGGCAGGGCCCCCCGCAGCCCCCAGCCCAGCCCATGTGCAGTGGGTCATCGTGGCAGAGACTGGGAGGGAAATGACCCCAGTCCAAACCTGTCCATCCAGACCAAAGGCAGAACCTCCTTCCTCTGCAGCCATTGGACGAGCTGGAGCCGGAGGGTGGGTCCAGGTCCTGTCATTTAAAAATGATCCACACCGTTGATCTATTCCAGAGGGTTCTCTCGAGGGCCTCGTGGTGCCTGAAGTGGGTCGGAAGGAAAGGGACAGACATGGAATGGTGTCGCTCATGCCCAAAGACCCGCAGAGGCAGGAACACAGATCAGAGCACACGCAGGGGTGGGACTGGGCTGGGTTAGGGGAGGTGAAGGTGAGGGATGGGTTTCCTGGAGGAGGAAGGAGGGTGCCCGGGTGATGGATGCAGGGTCGGGATTAGGTGCATGAAACCACATAAAGCACAGAATCTTGAGCAATAAAAAATAGGGAAAAATAAAATTGATTCACACAAGGGGTCTCCAATATGCCAAAGGGTTCCAGCCAAAGGGACTGGGGAGGTGACACGGGGACTAAAGTCTTCGCTTGCTTGGGGGCCGGAGCAACAGCACAGCGGGGAGGACCTTTGCCTTGCACGTGGCCGACCTGGGTTCAATTCCTGGCATCCCATATGATCCCCTGAACACCACCAGGAGTAATTCCTGTGCTCAGAGCCAGGAGGAACCCTGAGCATCGCCGGGGGTTAAAATTAAAAAGTAAAGTCTTTGCGTGCACAGTGCCAATCTGGGTTTGATCCCGAATGGTTCCCCAGGCACTGCCAAGAGTGATTCCTGAGTGCAGAGCTGGGATAAGTCCCAAGCAGAGCTGGGTGCTGCCTCTGCTCCATCCCAAGAAACCCCCCAGAGGACCCTCTGGAAGGGGGTGAATGAGAGTATTTCTGAATGTGTTTCTCTACGTCCTCCAAAGGGGTCACAACCTATTGGCAGGACTTAAAAAAAACAAAACAAAAAACACTGCTCCCCTGGATCCAACATTCATGATCTTGTTTTCTGGGAAGACGCTCTAGGAAGTGAAAGCCTGGGTGGGCTCAGCTGTCAGTGCTCACCCCGCACAGGGCCTCAGTCATTCCTGGGCAGGCGCTGAACCCCCACATCTGAGGCTTCAGCAGCATCTGTAGACCCCCCGCCCCTCCTCAACGGCGGCTGCTTTGAGCAGAGTCTGAGTATCGGGTCAGGCCCAGGGCAGGCTGGGGTTGCAGGGAGAAGCCCACCTGGGTGTTAAAGAGAAGCAGAAGTGGAGAGGGGAGCCCTGGGGAGCCCTTTTCTGACGCTGCCTCAGTTTCCCCTGACCGCATCCTCCTTGGGGACCAAGTCTCCCTTCCTGTCAGCCACATTCAGTCCGGCAGAGTCCAGGCCTCTGGGGGCAGCAAGGCCTGACCCAGAGAGTCACTGGCCACCCACGGCTCATGCCCAGCACACAGCAGAAACATGTTTCTCCTCAGGGGAGGGACAGGCTGGACATGGCCAGCCCCGAGGCTTTGCTGAGGATCAAGATCCGCCAGGGAGGCATGAAGGACAGGGTGCCCAGCAGCTCTTGAGGACAAGTGGCTCAGAGGCTCCGGCAAGTCTCATGACACTCCTGGCAGCCAGCTCCGAGCACCCCCAGACTCCAGTGCCTCACAGGGCCCGTCCGGGCTGCTGTGGGCCGGGAGAGCTCGCGCGAGCGCGCCTTCCTGGCGATGGGGACATGGGCCAGACTTTCTTCTAATAGATTTGTCACTTTACTTCGAGTATCCAGTGCTATTGACCCATGGAACCTCAATTTCAAAGCCATTAAAATCTAATTTTCCACACTGTGCCCCCAAGAGATTGACTAACTTTCAAAGAATAATTCATTTTCTTTAAGAAAAAAAACCTGTCTATCTCTCTATATTTTATTTTTATTCTTGAAGTCAAGGGACATGGCTGTCAGCTCCCCTGTTATTACTCTCTCCGGTGTCTTTCTTGCCAAAGAACATAAGTGCTTCCCCGACGAGGCCGCTGGCGGCCTGGGGAAGCCCGTCCTTACGGGGGGAACCGCCACTTACTGGCGGATTGTGAAGGACCCGGAATCGCGGCCTCCGCACACGCGGGAACGAAGCTCAAGGTTATCTGCTTGGGCGGACGCAGAGGGGTGGGCCTCTCATGGGCTGAGAGACACTTCCGGGGAAAGCCAAAGTCTCCTCCACACTGAGTGTCACCCTTACACGTCTCTGTGTGGAAGTCCCAGAGCGGCCACACACACACGCGTGCGCACACACACACACATACACACATGCACTCACACACTCACACACATGCACACACATGCACAAACATGCACACACGTACACATACACACTCACACACATGCACACACAGACACACACTCACACATGCACACACACAAACATGCACACACGTACACACACTCACACATGCACACACTCACACACATGCACACATGTGCACACTCTCACAAACACGCACACATTCACACAAACATGCACACACGTACACATACACGCACACACATGCACACACACGCACAAACATGCACACACGTACACACACTCACACATGCACACACTCATGCACACACTCACAAACATGCACACATTCACACAAACATGCACACACATGCACACACATATTCACACACATGCACACACATATGCACACGCACATGCACACTCGCACACTCACATGCACACACATGCACAAACATGTACACATGTGTACACACATGCACACATACATGCACATGCACACATGCACACACACATGCATGCACATGCACACACTCACACACATGCACACGGACACACTCACACACACGCGCACACACACGCACAAACATGCACACAGTACACACACATGCATGCAAATGCACACACACGCACACTCACACACATGCACGCACACGCACAAACATGCACACAGTACACACACATGCACGCAAATGCACACACGTACGCGCACACACATGCACGCACACATGCACAAACATATGCACACACGTACACACATGCACACACATGCACGCACATGCACACACGCACACATGCACACACACACTCGTGCACACACACGTACATGTTGCCGCTCAGCCAGGGCAAGCATGGCTGCTGGCCCCTCGGGAGCTGCCCCTGTGAGCTGAAGGACCGACTCCCTCCCTGGTTCTCTGGCTCAGGGTGGCCCTGGGGGTCACTCTACAGGCAGGCTCCAGGACACAAAACTCCAGACAGGCCTGGCCGGGGCACGTGGGTTGCATTGGGGCAGAGAGTTCCAGAAACAGGATCCCTAGCCTGGTGTCTGCCCTAGGTTCCAGGCCCCCAGGGGTACAGAGACGCACAGTGAGCGGGTTCGGGTTCTCCCAGCTCGGGGGCTGCAGCTCAGGGGCTGCAAAGGGACCAAGGCAGGCCTGGGGTCTTGGGGTGCGAGGAGGCTACACCAGATGGTCCTGGCGTCCTGCCACGAGCCCAGGGAGCCCGGCTGGGTCCTTGCTGGGGTGGGGAATGGGGCCAGGAGCCTCTTCCGGGCTCAGCAGGTTCCGCCTCTCCCAGAGCTGGAGAGCCGAGTCCTCCCGCAGAGCCTGCTCCATGCTCCCCGCCGAGGCCTGCACACATGCCACACACACAGACACTCACGCATGCACACACGCTCACACACACACGCACACACGTTTCCATGCAGCCAAGTTAAGCCACATGTGCATGAAATGGGGAAGCGAAGTGGGGTCACAGACACCCCCAGGTGCTGAGGGGGGGGGTGTATGGGCACCAGCGCCCGTGAGTGCCCGCCCACGCATACATGCCCTGTGCCCCCCCACGCGCATGCCCCCCCCCATGGCTGGGCACGGCCTGACAGCCCCCGGGCATCACACACGCCTGACGCTCCCTTTATTGGAAAAGTAGAGAAGGTGCCACTGACCCCTGTGGGCGCGGGGAAGGGAGTTCACCTCACAGCCCACCTCAAGGGCACAGGCCCGCGGGTCAAGGGCAAATTCCAGTCCCAAGCATGTAACTCATTGTCTCAAGGTTACACCCCTGCATCAAGGTCACCCCTTCTCAAGGTCACGCACCCACATCAAGGTCACACCCTGTCTCAAGATCACATTCTCCTGTCTCAAGGTCACCTGCATCAAGGTCACCCCATCTCAAGGTCGCTCCCCGCCTCAAGGTTATGCCCCATCTCAAGGTCACATCCTGTCTCAAGGTCACCCGTCTCAATGTCACCCGTGTCAAGGTCACCCCATCTCAAAATCACGCCTCATCTCAAGGTCATGTCCCACCTCAAGGCCATCCTGCCTCAAGGTCACCCTGCGTCAAAGTCACCCATCTCAGGGTCACGCCCCATCTCAAGGTCACCCATCTCAAGGACGCATGTGCTCCCCTTTGTACCCCCACGCTGCCTTTCCCCACACACCGACCCTGCCCCCTACCCTGAAGCCCAGGTCTCTGCCTTGGGGGAGCCTCAGCCCGACCTCCACACCTGCCTCTTCCCCAGGGGGCTCTTCCCATAGCTCCCGGCCCCCACCCCGGCCCCCCTCAGGATCCCGCCTGCACTGAAGCCCGACTGCAAGGCCCAGCTTGCAACCACTTTCCAGATCCCATGGGGCCCTTCGCCATGGCAGCCCAACTCCAGGCTCTGGACCCTGCATCCGTGGGCCCCCACCTCCCCTGTTCATTGTGGATGACCCCAGGGTGGCCTTGGAGGTCGCCCATGGGGACTCAAAGGCAGGTGTTCCAGGAGCCGTCCTCAGAGCCCAGGCACT
Source organism: Sorex fumeus (assembly GCF_029834395.1). Taxonomy (NCBI): domain Eukaryota; kingdom Metazoa; phylum Chordata; class Mammalia; order Eulipotyphla; family Soricidae; genus Sorex; species Sorex fumeus. The sequence continues at coordinate 75,897 of NW_026606433.1, read as the reverse complement.
GTGTCGGGTCCAGCAGCGCCCGTCCTGTGACGGCCCTGGCTGCACAGGCCCAGAGGGAGCAGCAGCCTCGTTCTTGGGGGTCCCACCAAGGAGGGACCAGCAGGCCCCAGGGCAGAGAGCTGGGAACAGCTGTGGGCAGCCCCAGCCCCGCCCAGAGGGACCAGGACGGCTGAGCAGGGGCCCCAGTGCTCTACTGCCAGAAGCTCGGAGCCCGGCTAGGGCTGCCCTCTCCCCCCGCGGGAGGGCCCCCACGTCCCCACAAGCCCATCTGTATGCCGAGAGCCCCGGCCGTCCCTTTCGATCCTACAAGTGCTCCTCAGCCCGAGTGGAGCGTCCGAGTGGCATTTGGAGGCGAGTGTTCACGGGCTCGAGGCGGCCTGGGAAATGTCAGACATCCTCACGGCGGAAGGGAAGCGTCAGGCACGTTTCCCCAACCTGACGGAGACTCGCTCCTGTGGGGAGGGAGGCAGAGGGGAGCAGGGGCTGGGGCCCAGGCATGGGTATGGGGCCCAGGATGGGACAGTGGTGGGCAGAGAGTGCTCCAGAGACCCCCGAGACCAGGGGCAGGGCACCGGGCGACACCTGCTCCCCTGAAACACTCGGTCCCAAGTCACCAGGGAATGACCAGGCAGAGCTGTTAAAACAGCCCGTCCCCCATCCCGAGGCACCGAGGGAGGGGTGCCGAGACTCTCCTCCAGGGAAGGGCGTCTTTCCGCTCTGTGGCGTAGACAGGAACGCCTGTGTGGCTGCTGTGGCCCCGGGCCCCAACACGCCAACATGGCAAGCCCTGGAAGCTGGTGTGGCAGAAGCCCGGCCCCCACGGCACCAGCCGGACCCTAGGTGGGCTCGGCTCAGCTCGAAACAGAGAAGCCCGTCATCCCATCCCTGTTCCCTGCAGGGGTTGTACCCTATAGGGCTGTTACCTGCAGGGACTGTTCCCTGTGGGGCTCTTCTTACCTGTGGGGATTGCTACCTGTGGGGGCTGTTCCCTGAGAGACTGTTCCCTGTGGGATTGTTACCTGTGAGGGCTGTTACTGTGGAGACTGTTACATGTGGCTGCGTTACCTGTCGGTGTGTAACCTGTGGGTATGTTACCATGGTGTGTTGCTTGCAGGGACTATTGCTACTTGGGCGGGGGGGGGGGGGGGGGTGCGGTTAAATGTGGTGTGTTAACTGTGAGGATTGTTACTGCAAGGGAAGTGTTATCTGTAGTGTTACCTGCAGGGACTTCCTGCAGGGACTGTTACTCTGGTGTGTTACCTGCAGGGACTGTTGCTGTGGGAACTGTTACTTGAGAACTATTCCTCTGGGGACTGTTGCTCTGGTGTGTTATATGTGGTGTGTTACCTGCAGGGACTTGCTACAGGGACTGTTACTGTGGAGGCTATTACTGTGGTGTGTTACCTACAGGGAATGTTACTGCGGGAACTGTTGCTGTGGTGTGTTACCTGTGGGGACTGTTACTCTGGGGACTGTTACTGTGGTGTGTTGCCTGCAGGGACTGATACTGTGGGGGCTGTCACAGGTGCGGAGTCGGCGCCCAGTCCCTCCCTAGCTGTTGTTGTCAGGTGGGCAGTGCGGTGCCCCCAAGGGCTTCATGTGGAGGAGCGCTGGGGGGCCGCACCATGTCCCTTCACCCTCTGGCGCATGGCCCGGTGGTGCGGGGCAGCTCCGGGGAGGGGCCCTCCTGGCAGGGAGGGTCTTTCAGCGCCGTCTACGCGGGGGCAGGAATCCGGCTGCGTCCACAGATGCAGATTCCCCTGCAGAGCTCCAGAAGGATCAGTGCAGTTCTGGACGGCACCTCTGGCTCCGAGAGTGGTGCTCGGGCACCCTGTCCCAATCCAAGGGTGTGGGAGAGGCCGGCCAGAGGGGCTGGGACCCCCAACCCCAGGTGTGGAACAACTCATGGGACAGGCTGCAGGCGTGGCATGTTGAGGGGGCGTCGGACTCCGTGTCCTGAAGCTGGGTGCTTAGTGCTTAGTACTTTCCATTCCAGGGCTTCCATAGCACTTCCAGGGAGCTGGGGGCGGGGCTGCAGATCTGGAGGGCCAAGAGTTGGGGGGGTGGGGGCAGAGGGGCAGGGGCAGGAACTGGGGGGCTGGGACAGGGTGGGGGCTGGGGGTGGAGGCGGGGGCGGGGTCTGGGGCTGGCTTAGAGCTCAGACCCCAGCCAAGGAGGCCCTCGACCGCACTGGCCTTTCCTCCCCAGCCCTGCCCCAAGTCCCCGCCCCGGACCCGGCACTTGGCTGCCCTGAGCCTCCTTTAATTCGCCTCTAATCTGTTCTAGAAGCTCGTGGGGATTCGGGGAATTGACTCGAGTGCTCCTTATCCAGAGGCTGAGGTGCCGCTGCCCCAGGTGCACACGGCTCTCGGTGCCGATGGGGTTCAGCGGACATGGGAGGCGCAGAGGGGGAGGGGGGGGAGGGGGGAGAGGGGGGAGGGGGCGGGGGAGAGAGGGAGAGTTTGGGAGGGGGAGGGGGCAAAGGAGAGGGATGAGGATGGGGGAGGGGGGATGAGGGGAGGAGGCGCAGGCACCGGCCCAGCCTGGCTCCGCAGACCCCATGCATGCAAGAGAGTGGGTAAGACAATGTGTCCAGGAAACAGTCGGGCAGCACGGCCCGGCATATGCTTGGCCACGTGGGGAGGGAGAGGAGCCGACTGGCCACGCTGCCCCGGCCCTGCCTACTGCCCCACTTCCTGTTCCTGCATCAGTACTACGAATCCATCTGTGACCCCAGAATCCACTTCCTGTGCATGCGGGTGAGTCCGTCGGTGTCCCGAGTCCCTTCACAGCTGCCCTTTCTCTGCGTTCTACCCAGATCCTCCCACCGCGCCCCCAGGTCGAGGTCAGGCTTTGCTCTCGGACACCTGCACGCGAGTGTGTCCTCCCCTCCCTGCACAGGGTGGAGGCAGCCCCCATGTGCGGGGCCCAGGGTGGGGGTGGCCATGCCCCTCGGCCACGCACTCCACATGTCCCCTGAGAGCTTCCATTAACCACAGAAGCTCCACACCCAAGAGCCCACGCGACGCTCGTGGCTGCATGGTGGCCTGTCAGCGCCTCTTCTCGCGAGGCAGGCGGGGGGTCGTGAGACAAAGTGAGTGCCCGCTGGGCCCGTGACAGGGACACGAGTGCCTGGCTACAGGGCGATGCACGAGCATGGGCCACCACGCTGTCCCTTGAGTCGGTCACACTCTCCACCTGTGACTAATGATTTGCATTACTCATTTTGGTTTCCAGGAATCGTTTGCTACACATGACAAGTTACTGCCGGGATGTGAGACCCCGTGTCTCGGGGTGTCTTCACGCTGCCTCCATGGTCCAGAGAGAGAAGTGGGCTGAGGCGGCAAGAAGCAGCCCAGCCCAGCCCAGCCGGAACCAGAGAAGGACAGGACAGGAATAGATGGAATAGACATGCGGGCATACACACATACTGACATACAGACATGTGTATGTACCCACACACACTCACAGATATGTGTACACATGCACCCACACACTCACAGACATGTGTACACACACACACACTCACAGACATGTATACACACTCACAGACATGTGTTCACCCACACACACTCACAGACATGTAAGCACATGCACCCACACACACTCACAGACATGTGTACACCCACACACCCACAGACACGTGTACACATGCACCCACACTCACAGACATGTGTACACACAACCACATACTCAGAGACATTTGTACACATGCATACACACAGACATGCGTACATATGTATACACACTCACAGACACGTGTACACACACACACACACACACACACACACACACACCCAGGAGCAGGGAAGGCAGGTGCGGGGGGAGGAGGTGGCTGGACAGTATCACAAGGGGAAAGGGCAGAAGCAGGAGAACGGGTTTTGGGGGCGCACTGACACACAGCAGAGGGGACAGGCCAAGGGAACAGGCTGGGGGGACAGGCCCAGGGGCTGGCTGAGGCGGAGTGGACGGCTTCTCCTGGCCGAGGAATGTGGATTTCACTGCAGGTGGGCGAGGGGGGTGGGTCCCGCCCGCAGGAGGGGGCTGGCTGCTGCCCTGCACGCTTGGCCCCTGGGCAGCAGAGGAAGGAACCACAAAGCCCGTCTCCCCAGGCAGGGCGACTCCCGCCATAATGAAGGCTGAAGGCTGAGCCGCGCTATTCCGGCTGGGCACTTGGTTCCCGTGGTGGTTTTTAACTAATTACCATAAGTGGCGTCCATTTAGGCGTCCGCTGTCACTCCCGTTCCCTCTTAGAGGGTGAGCGACGCCTTATCTTGGCCGCGAGCGCGTTTATATTCATAAAAGGCGCCGGTGCGGCCCGACTTCGCCGTATCAAATCGAGGGTTTTTTTGTGTGTCACATTGTGTGCGCTCTGAATGAGCCAGAAGTGATTTGCCGAATGGGAAGTGCATGTTCAAAGAATTCTGAATTTTAAAAGAAATCCATTTGCCTGCGCCGGAGTGGAGGGGGTGGGGTCCCCCACTTAGCGTTCTGCCTTTCCTCCTGCTCTTCTGCCTTCGGGGGAGAGGGTGGTGGGCTGGTGGGTGGACAGGGGCTGGGGCCTCCCCCACCCCCGCATGCCAGGCCGGGCGTTGGGTGTCCAGCGGGCCCCAGGCTGCCCTCCCCACTGCCCCCGCTTCTCGTCGACGGAGACTTCAGCTCTGCCTTGTCAACGGGAAGCCAGCAGGAACGCAAGCTGCCGCGTCTTGCAGACTTCCACGCCCCGTTGCGTTAGGATTGGGGACAGTGCTTTCAGGAGCCACCAAATGGAACGGCACATCTGCGGGGACCCAGGGAGAGATCGCGCCCGCCACCGCCGCACGCCGCATATGGAACCCAGCAGATGTTGGCGACGAGACGGCCAGCCGAACGCGCGCTTCCTGAGTCTGCGGAGACGCCGCGTTCTGTCATTAAACATTCATTTAGGGCCATCTTCATCGGAAACAACCTAGCGGAGTGAGGCACTTCCATGACAAATGGCACTTTTTGTGCATGAAATATTGAAGTGACATCCCCCACGTTTCTCCCCGACGCTTCCAGGCTCTGTTCGTTCCGTTGCTGCCTCCGAGCTGGCTGAGGCTTCGGGGTCACCGCATCCTGCAGGGGGTCGAACCACGTTCCCGAAGCAGAATGGAATGGGGGGTGTGCGAGGCTCCCCCCGAACCCTCCTACCATCCCCCTGAGGAGAGGCCGAATCTTTCCAAATAAATGGGATCAAGCTGGGGTGCAGCCCCCCCCTCCCCATGATCACTCTGGTCTGCGAGTCACATTTGTAAACTCAAGCACAGCTGACATTTCTTTGGATCTTATCGGTGCCATTTTGAGAGCTTTCCCTGGGCACGGCACTTCATAAAACTCCTTTCTTTTTCAAAGGCACATTTAATTAAAACTCAGTTTTATGGTGCATGCTCTAATTAGGACTCTTGGCTTGAAGCTGCAAGCGAACCTGCTTTTCATCTGCAGCTCAGACGCCGGCTATGATTTTCAGAAGCCTGGATGCTTCCAAAACAACCCAGCGGTTCCTATACAAGTTCAGCCTTGGTCCTGGGGACCGGAAGCAGTCTTGAAAACCTGGAGCAGGCAGGAAGCGTTGGGCACACAGCCGTGGCTGAGGCCCCATGTGGGGAGGCTGTGGGGCCCCCTGGCACAGAGCCAGCCCCTGTCCCCCACCGCCCCCAGCGACAGACTGAGGGCAAATATTAACTCGCTGGATGACGGTGACTTCTCTTCACCAGAGCCTTCTCTGACTGATTGGCAGCGGGAAGATGCCAATGGGCCCCCCGGGGACCTGGGGGAGTTTGGGTGCATCACCCTGGTGCTGCCCTCCTGGGCCGTCTTGGAAGAACCCTGTGCCCACGGGGCCTCTCTATGTGCTGGTGTTTGGGAGCCCCAAGCGAGACGCTGTAGCCTCGGGTCTGGCCTGGCTGCCCGCTGCCTCTGTTTCAGTTATTAATCTATTATTTAGTCCCTGTGAGAGACACAATCACAACATTGTTCACCGTCGGGTGTCAGTCCTGCAATGTCCCCACACCTGACCCTTCACCACGCACACGCCCCAGCCCCAGGGAGCCCAGTTTCCCTCCCCCAGCCTGTCTCTACAGTGGACACTTTCTCTTTCTCCCTCTCTCTCCCTCTCTCCCCCTCCCTCTTTCTTCATCTCTCTTTCCCTCTCTCCCTCTCCCTCTACCTCTCCATGCACTCAGGAATGACTCCTGGCGGTACTCAGGGACCCTTTGGGATGCTGGGAATCGAACCCGGGTTGACTGCGTGCAAGGCAGATGCCCTACCCTCTGTGCTATCTCTCCAGCCCTCTTTCTCTCTTCTCTCTCTCTCTCTCTCTCTCTCTCTCTCTCTCTCTCTTCACGTTTCCTAAGACTTTACCAGAGGGGGCCGTGGGTATCTGTGTTTCTAGGGGGGGTCTGGTTTTGTCCACCCACCTCACTACCGGGCTGAGGGTCTCACCCACCACTGTCAGCACGGGTCTCCCTGGCGCCTGCTGACGGTGCCGGCACAGAAGTTCTGCATCTGTGTCTCGGCAAAGACCAAGTCCCCGGCCCGCCTCACAACCACCACCAGGAGCTGTGTCCCATGCTATCGCCCATCCCCTCAGTGACGCCATCACCACCCTGTGAGGGGTTGAGGGGTCGCTCAGTCTCACCCTGACCCCCGTCCCTGCTCCCTCCCGCTCCTGCCTCCTGGGCTTCTGAAAAGCCCTAGTTGCCGGCTGTCTGCCTCTGGCCTGTCCCTCCTGTGAGCGTGTCCAGGATCTAAGGCCTGTTCCTCGGCCCGGGACCTGCAGGACCCCACACCAACACCAGGCTGCAGAGATGCCCCAGGGTTTTCTCCACAAACAGCAGAAACGCCCCAAGCAAAGCCTCGTGCTCCTGCAACTATCCCTTGTGCCAGGCTGCAGACGGCAGAACCTGGGTGGGCCAGAGTCCCGCACGGCCGCTGCCATCCTGTGTCACGCCAACCCCTCCCCTGTCACGCCAACCCCTCCCCCATCAGCCAACCCCTCCCTCCCCATCACACCAACCCTTTCCCCCGCGTCACGCCTGCATCCCTTCTCGTCACACCAACCTCTCCCCTGTCACGCCAACCCCTCCCCCGTCACGCCAACCTTCCCTCCCTTTCATGCCCACATCACGCCCTGCCTCCTTCCCCATCACGCCACCGACAAGTTCTTTTGCCCGCAAGACTCGTCCCCATGGATGCCGACTCCCTGCGTCTGTGCTGAGCTTGCAGTCGGCTCTCGAGGGAACTGTGTGTTGCTCTGCTTCGCCCCCCTGCCTGCGTGAGACCAACCATTCCGGCTGTGCCGCGTCCGCCACCCCTTCCTCCCTGGATGGCTCTGAGCATGGACTCCTCTGGGCTGCGCAGCTGCTGCCGGCCTGTTCCTCTGTCCACGCCGAGAAGCCCTTGGCTGTCCCTGCTGGCCCCACTCAGCCGTGGTCAGACCCTTCCGTTCTCGTGTGTGCCGTCAGCGTGTCTCTGAGCTCACCGGGATCTGGAGACACACGGATTTCTGACTTGGAGGTCGCTCTCTCTTGAGACGCTCCTGTCCCTTGATCCTGCTCCTCTTCTGTAGGGACTTGTCACATGTATGTTGGCCACATGTGTGTTGGGACACATCACACGTGTGTCAGTACACATCACATGTATGTTGCTATGTGTCATGTGTGTTGACCACATGTGTTGGAACATGTTACACGTGCATGTCATGTGTGTTGGAACATGTCACGTGTGTTGATACATATCACATGTATATTGGTTCATGCCGTGTGTATGTGGACCACATGTGTTGGAACACATCACGTGTGTCAGTGCATGTCATGTGTGTGTTGGGGCATGTCACCTGTGTGTTGGTGCATGTCACCTGTGTGTTGGCCACTTACCATCATGTCCCCTAGGGATTCATTCACCAAACCACATCTCTGGTCCCATTAGTCTCTGGCAGCGCTAGCCAGGCTGTGAGAGGGAAGGTTCCAGAAGCTACAGGTGTTGTTTTTTCTACTTGCCTCTCTTCCCCCTTTATTGCATTTCTGGAACTTTCCGGGCTTGCGTTCAGCAGATGAAGCTCTTCCCTGCATGGTGTTCAAGGGCCACTTAGCGTGCAGTCAGGGACCCTTCTGACACCCAGTGGCTCCCACCCCGAGAGAGGCTGTGAGGCCACGGCTGTGCTTAGCCCTGCTTCTCCCTCTGAACACTGTCCGTCCCGCAGTGACCAGTGGCCTGGCTTGCCTTCTGCTGGCCTGTATTCCCTGTTCTCCCCCGCCCAGTCACTACGGATGGTGGCCAGCATGCCTCAGCATTCTCCCTGGGGGTGAGGGCTGTTTCCTCAGGAACCCCCGCTCTTGCGACTGTCCGTAGGAGGGGCTCACAGGGACCATCCAGGCTGTGGCTGACAGGAGCCGGACAAGTTGGACCAGTGCTATTGCCCTGCACACAGCCACCTTTGGAACTGCCGGCAACAGGGCCACTACGCCTGGCCCTGGGGGTGGCCTTGCCCTGCCCACATGCCCTGGGTGTGAGAGGCATGGGGCTGTCCTGCACACGCTCCTCCCTGGGTTCATGTCCCGTGTGGTCTCCGGGCTCTGGTCTGGGGGCCTGGTGGCGTGGAGCAGTCCTGCGGGAAGGGACTGTGTCCGGCTGGGCTGGGTGGACCCTCATGTGCCTCAGGGTGAGAGCCCGTTCCCCGGGACCCGGCTGTCTGTCCCCGAGAAACCAGGGCCGCTCTCTGTCCTTCGGGAGACCGAGGTCAGCGCCGCGAGAGTCACCATTAAATCCTTCCCGGCGTCCAGAGCAGAGCTGGAACGGAACGAACAAGGATGCAAACACTTCACTCAATTACACGGTGTCTGAGCCGAATCCCCGTGGGCCCCTCGTGTAATCAGAGGCACCCCTGGATCCGAATAACCTTTGGCGACACGCTGTGCGCTGTTCTCTCAAGATGCCGAGACCGTTTTATTTGGTTAGTGGAAATATAGAGGCCCTTGTCGTTTTAACAACAGAACATTCACTTCTCTGGGCCTGATTAGAGGGACAATTTGCTGGTTGCCTTCCTGGAGGATATATTCATCGATTCCTTTATTCAGCAAAAATTTATCAAGCACCTTTAGCGTGCTAGGTAGTTTTCTGACATAACATAACATAAAAGCGCGGTATTTTATGTCTGAGTGATCGCTTCTTCCTGGAGGGGTGAGCCCCTGTATTCCGGAGGGCGGGAAGGCTGTGGGGACAGACGGAGAAAATGTAGGTTTTTATTGATTCAATAAATACCTGTTTCGGGGGCGTGGGCGCTGCCTCCAGGTGGGCTTCCCCCGGCCACTCTTTCTGGACCTGTCTCCCCACAATTCTGGAATATTCCAGCCCCCAAGGCAGCCGTCCTTTGCGGTTCTGGGATCTGCTCTCCTCACGGGCTCTCCACGGAGCAGATCTGACAGGGTTTTCTCCCGGGAACGGCGCCGCCAGCGACAGCAGCTCCAGAATGCAAACAACAGAACCAAAGTCAGGGGAGCTTCCCGGGAAGTGCTCCGATGAGCCCATCCCGGGGGAGGCCGGGCCCCTGGGGAGCCCGGCCGGGGGGGGGGGGGGGCGGAGGGGGGGAGGGGACAAAGCTCCTCTCCCAGGCAGCAAGCGAGGAGCAGGAGGTCGATCCTCGTGGGCTGCGAGCTGCCAACGCTTCTCTCCCGTGCCAGCGTGAGCCCACTAATGGCGCTCGGGCCCGGATGGCTTCACCTCAGGGAACGACGGCGGCTGATTCAGTGGATAGAATTCTACCGACTCAATTGACCTCTGGTTCCTGCCGGCACAATTTGTAACCGTGACTCAATCGCCCGCTGCATTCCCAGGGTGCGGAAATCACAGATGCCGGCGCTCAGGGCGGATGGATCAGCAGCTCCTGCCCAAGCCAGCGCTCCCTCCCGCCCTCCCTGTGAGGAGATTTGTGATGCCGTCACCGCGAGGCCTGGGGGGAGCCACGAGGTGCTGGGGGGGGGCTCTAGGGCAACCCCCGCACACACACACACACACACACATGCGCATGCACACGCACGTGCACACACGCACACATGCATATGCATACACACAAACACACACATGCACACAAACACACACGCACATGCACACCCACAAACACACACGTACATACGAACACACAAACACACACATGCGCGCACATGCACACTCACACACGCACACACCTGCACTCACACGCACACACAGACACACATACATGTACACATGCGCACACACAAACACACACACGCGCGCGCACACACACACGCACATGCACACCCCTGCATGCACATGCACACACACACACGGACACACACGCACGCACACACACACAAATACACACATGCACACGCACCCACATGCACACACACACATGCACACACACACATGCACACACAGAAGAGCCCTCATTGCTGTCTGCCATGCCGATGACTGAAGAGTTCCCATGTGGAACTCCTTTTAGGAGTGGATTTGCCCCGAGCAGAGGAAGTTCCAAGAAAGCTAAGGTTGGAGTCAGGATGGAGACACACACTCTGCCCGAGGCCTGGTGGGAATGCGGGAGTCCAGGGCCCGGTGTGGGCACCGAGGGCTTCTCTCCTGTCCCTGTCCCGGGTGGCCTGGGGTGCTGTGTCCCCGGGGGCGGTGGGGCAGGGGGCCAGGTTCTCGGTCTCAGCAGCCGTGATCGTGTGCTCCACACCCAGAAGCGGCTTTTGGCCAAACATCTGGGCATGTCGAGACTCAGTCAAGTGGACATGTAAAATTAGCAGTCCATTTAGAGGAAATCAGCTCATTTCCCAAAGCGGATTTTCTCGACAGAATCAAAGGTTTTTATCCCAGTATAGAACGTTCTGTTCCAAACGTTGGTGCCAGCAACCCCCAACCTTGATTTGGCCCAACACACACGCATGGAGGGGGCGGGCGGGGGTGGGAATCTGGTGCAGGGAGCCACGAGGTCCCGGGAGGCTGGGCCCCAGCACTCAGCACGCCCTGGGCTTCAGCCTTGATTGGCCCGAGCAGCCTGGATCCAAGGTGCCGCTACTCTGTAACCAGCCTCCAGCTCGGCACGGAAACATGAACCAGTGGGGACACTCCGGCCAGACGGTGCCACGGGGCTCAGGCTGCGACTGGAGGCTGCTCCCGGGAGGCCCAGGAGCCTTGACTTTCTAGAGGGTTCTTCACTGCGGCCTCAAGAGCTTTCCAGAGGAGACGTGGGCACAGAGAGAGGCGTGTGCGGGGGTCTCTGCGCTGCTGCTCTGAGGGGCCCCGTGGATTCCCCGGGCCCTGCCGTGTCTCCACACTGTGCTAGCATGGGTGCTGGGGAGTGGGGGCAGGGCAGTGCTGGACCCGGACACTCTAGCTGGACTCCAGGTCGTGGCTCTGAGGCCACAGTTTGCTGGCATCCCACGAGGGTTAGAAGCTCGCCCTCCCCCCACCAATGCACTCACCACCCCGGGGCTCAGGGGTTCTGCTAGAGCAGACAAGGGTCTCCGCAGGTCCCACCACTTCTGCCGCCCCCAGAGGCAGCCCACGCGCTTCTCAGTGGCACTGGTTCTTTCGTAATCTGATTTAGACTCAGGATGCAGCCACGCTCAGCTGGACTCAGGCCTGGCTCCTGCCTCTGTGCTCAGAACTCACCCCAGGGGGGGGCTCAAGGGGCGCACGTGTCAGGCCAGCCCTTCCAGCCGTACCGGCACCCTGACCCCTGTGGGCCACACCCATGGGGCCCCTGTCTCATCCCTTTGGGGGTGCCCACTCTGTGCTCATTACCTTCCGTTCCATCGTCTTCCTCCATGAGAATGAGCTAGGCCGAGGAGGTTCCTGAGCACCGAGACACAGAAAACACCTGTGGAAGCACTCGGCTTCCTGAGTATATACAATCTGCCCCGTGGACAGGACAGCTCAGAGACTGGCCAGTGACCATGGGGCAGCCGTGGGCCCAGGGGAGTGCAGAGACGGAACACAGTGACTATGGGGCGGCCCAGGGGAGCACGGCAGACATGGCCGAGCCCGCTGGCTCTCCCAGCGTGTCCAAGTCCGGGACTGCCCTGCCCTGGGCCCCACGTCTTGCCCTCGGCAGCCTATAATGTCCAGCGCCTACTCAGTCCCACGACTCCGACACAGTGGGAGCGGGCGGGGGAGGCGGTGTCCACCAGCCTGCAGGGCTCGGTGGGGCTGACCCTGTGGGTTGTCCCGGATGTTCCATCCAGTCTCACTGGACTCTTGGCTTGGCTGGTTCCGGTCCATGCCTGGGGCCCGGCTCTCACCCACCAGGACCTTCTGAAGCCCCAAGGCCTGGGGGCCGACAGGCCCTGCAGCCCTCCACAGGCCCCGACTCAGCCCTCTTAGTGAGGCTGCACTGGGGTGGCTCCAGCCATGGGCTCCGACAGCAGACCGCGGCCCCCAGCACGGCTGCTGCCTCTCGGGGGACCCGAGACCCCACAGCCAGGTTTGCTCCCGCTGCTCTGTGGAGCCATCAAGGGTGTGCAAAGGGCCAGCGACAGGAAAGCCTCTGCCTGCATGCAGCCCGCCGGGATTGATCCCTGGCACCCAGAGGGGCCCCTGGGCAGGGCCTTGGAGGGATCCGGGAGCCCAGCGCCAGAAGAGTCTCCCTCCCTGCCTCTCCCTGCCCAGTGCCAGCAAGACAGATAAACATGCCCTTATCTCCTCTCCCTTGCCCGGGCAGACCACACGCTGTGGCACCTGGCCTGCCTCTCCTTATCTTGCATCTCCCAGCTCATGGCGCTGACAGAGGCCTGGGGCAGGCAGAGAGGGCAGACACGGCCCGGGGCCCTCCTGCAGAGCACGCTGGAACCTTCTGGCCTGGCATCGGTGAACCAGGCGCCAAACCGAGCTTCTCACTGGGGAGCCAGAGGGGCTCGCCCTGAGGGGCTGGCGGAGGTCAGAGGTCACCCCCTTGAGGCTCCCTGATGTCCCGAGACGCTGCCCGCTGCCCGCTGGGCCGCCAGACCTCCCTAGCACTTCCCGGGGCTCCTCTCTCCCTCGGACACGGGCTCAGAACCCAGGGACTCCAGGCTCTGGGTTCCAATCTCCTCCCGGCGGCCGTGCTCTCTGGACACCCAGTTCTGACACCCACAGTGAAGCAGAGAAGAGGCCAGGAGAGACGGTGTCCTTTCCTCTACCGGGAGTAGAACGCCCCCTGGGTTTATTCTGCGGCTGTCAGTCCTGGAGACACATATGGGGGAGGGACTGGTGCCAGCCACGTTGCATCCTGCCGCTCTCCCGGGCCGAGGGTCTGGCTCACCTCCCCCTTTGTCGGGACCCTGGATGGACTGTCCTGCACCATGGCTGGACTGCTGTACCCTGCTGGGCAGGCGCTGCCACCCGTTGCTGACTTGACCTTGAACACCAGCTCACGGGGACTAGGGCAGGCGCCCCACGTTGCCATGGTGCCCCGGAGCCAATCTGCCTCCCGCAGAGGCCTTTGTTGCGCCTCCAGCCTCCCGCTCTCCTGTTTGAACACAGTTACCGGGAGGCCGGGGGAGTGAAAGCCGACCTCTGGGCCCGCTCAGCGCGAGCCGCCACCAGCCCTTCCTGCTGTGGTTAGGCCCATTGCAGTCCAGACCTGGAGCAGGGGTTTTCCAGCATTCGGACCCCCGGCCAGCGTCGCTGTGCTAGCGGACACCCCCTCCCCTGTCCCTGGGCATGGCCTGGCTGGCTCTCAGGTCCCGGGTTGGCCGTATGGGGAGGGAGGGCCAGTGCTGCCACTTTGCATCTTGCTGCTCTCACGGCCTGCAAGGGTCTGGTTCCACCCCACCCAAGGGGGTGGGGTACATTCTCAGCAGGGCACACGCGTCTGTTGGGGCCGTGAGAAGCAGAGCCCGGGGGAGTCACGGGCGGGCCGTGTCCCACTTGGGGAGATTCTGAGGCAGGTACCCCGGGCACCCCGGGAACCCAGGAGACCCTCTACCTCCATCCTGCCCCCACATACCCAGCCCCCGAGCTCGGGAGAGTCCCCAAGGAAATGACATCCACCCTGAGCACATCTGTGCTCCCACCTGCATCCTTCCAGTAAGGACCTGACGCATCTGGGCGTGTCCTCAGGGAGCTCCAAGGACGCCTCCACCCACGGAGACCCTCTGCAGAGAGCAGGATGAGAGGCCCCAAGCAGCACTCGGCACCCAAACGTTCACAGACCCGATCTGTACTCGTGAGCAAGGGCCTGTGTGCGTACACACACACATGTGCCCATGGACAAGTGCACACACATGTGCACATGCACAAGCATGTGTGTGCACACACACATGTGCACATATGCACACATATGTGAACACATGCACATACATGCACATACCCATACACACAGGCACACACACATGCGTGCACACACATGCACACATGTGCACGCATGCACACACGTGCACACGTGCACATGCACACACGTGAACATACTCGTGCACATGTGTACACACAGGTGTGCACACATGCACACGCACGTACACAGGCATGCACACCTGTGCACACATGCACACACAACATGCACATACATGCATTCACACTCCCACGTACACATGTGCACACATACACAAACACATATGCACCATGTGTACACGTGGTGTTTCTGTTTAAAGTCGCCTGACTCAGGGGCTGGTATGGGGGGCAGGTCTCACCTTGCATGCCGCTGGCTTGGGTTTAATCCCAGCCCCCATATGGTGCCCCCGAGATTCCAAGAGTGATTTCTGCGTGCAGAGCCCGGAGTCAGCCCAGAGCACTATGGGTGTGGCCCCCAATTAAAACAAAACCAAAAAAAATCGCCTGAGTCTGATGTTTCTCCCCCACCCAGATCCTGGCCCTGTCAGCCTCCGCCTCTGGAGACCATCCAAATGCATGGGGTCTTCCCAGATCAGCAGGGAGGATTCTTGTTTCCAGAATGAAGCTTCAGTTTGGGGGTGGAGGGAGAGTTGGAGGGGGGCCCTGCCTCCCCCCCCTACCCGGGTGGCCTCCCGCACCCCGCGTCTGCTTAACGCGGGCCTAAAAGAATCTTGGAGACTTGACGTTTGAGTTTTTTTGACATTTGCTGCGAGAGAAATCGCCACTAACTCCAGACCTGACCCGCTCCCTTCAGAACTGGCAATCCACCCTGAGCCCCGGGGTCGCTGACCTGGGTCAGTCAAAGACCCGAGATCTGGGCACACTGAGGGGTGGAGAGAGCCCAACAACCAGCCTCCACGTGCCCCCAGGCTTCACAGAACACAGCCCGGAGGCCCTCAAACCACTGGGGTGACCTGGCTATCCCAGGAGGCAGCTAACCCTGGGGTCACGTCAGCCCGATTGGCCAAGGATTACCTGGGAGGGCCTGGACCTGCCACCAACCCCCGGGGATCCCTCGCCACCCCCCACAAGGAAGAAGAAAGATGTTGGCCAGCAGTAGGCGATGGCGTCGCTGCTGCATCTAATGAACTAGTTCAACAATTATTTATGGGGCTTAACCACTTGCAAATGATTCTAATAAGCACCGGGTTCATTTGTCTACACAGCTGTTCCCTTGGAGAGCACAAAGAAGCCGCCTGCCAGCCCTCTGGGCTGGGGACGCTGTGGCGGAGAATCAGCCTGTGGGCCAGGGTGGCACCCACAGCCAGGAAGGGGCAGGTGGACACGGGGTGTCCGGGCGGGAGGAGGTGGTAGGCAGTGCCACAGGGAGGGTCAGGGGACAGCCATGTGGGGCAGGAGTGGCCAGAACACAGACCCCCGCCCCGTCCCGCAGGCAGAGCCCACTCCCTGGGGTGCTGCGGTCCCTGGGAGAAGGCACTGCCTGTGTTCCCCTTTGTGAGGCTGAGTGGCTGGCCCGTCTCCCCAGCCCACTGGCCCCTAGTGCTGCCTGATCCGACGAGGCCAAGAGAGAGCAGGGTGGAAGGGGCAGAAACCCACCCCATGGGGGGCAACTGGGGTCCGGGTCCCAGGCGGCTGCGGGGAGGGAGGGAGGTGGTGCTGGCTACCCTGGATCTCTTATCTGATGTGATCTGGGGTGACAAGACCCAGAGTCTGGGAACAGAGACAGCGCAGCCGGCAAAGTACTAACTCTGCACACCCCCTGCTGTGACCCCAACCCCCCCTACACCAGGGAGACACCCTGACACCCCTACACCAGGGTGACCCCCGACCTCCCTACACCAGGGAGACACCCTGACAACCCTACACCAGGGTGACCCCTTGACCCCCCTACACCAGGGTGACCCCAACCCACCTACACCAGGGTGACCCCTGACACCAGGAATGACCCCTGAGGACAGTTAGGTGTGGCCTCAAGATGAAAAAATTATTATTTTTTTAATAAACAGAAGCAAAGTCTTTGGGGAAGCAAGGAGCCAGGGCCTGCAGGATGGGGGCCAAGGCGGGGAGGCTGCGGGTCCCCGCCCCTCCTCCTGCACCCCAGCCCGGCCCGGGGGTCTCTCCACATGCTTGGCAGGAGGATGGTGCTGTTCCCGCATGCTGAGCTGGGCTGGCCCCCGTGTGGCTGGAGCGGGCCCACAGGCAGCTCGAGCAGACCCCGACTCAGGCGGGCGGGGGACCCCAGTGGCCCCCAGAGACCCTCACCCTGAGGGGCTGAGTCTGTGTTTTCCAGCTGACGCCAGGGCTGCTTCCTTGGCGACGGCTCTCAGCGCCCCTCACGTGCCAGCTCTTGGCAGGAGCCGGGTGCGGCCGTGACTCTGCGGGGGGCTCTTGCTGCAGACCCTGCTGCTCGGGTCAGAAGGAGCCTTCTCATGGACACCTTAAACCCCAGGGTCCTTTCGGGAGGCCCCGCCCTGCACCCGCCCATGCATGCCACCTTCACATGCCCAGGCGCGGCTGTGCCAGCTGTCGGAGCTGGGGGGACTGTCCCTGCGCGGCCAGGCTGCCCGTGTCTTTCAACCCTTCCTGGCCCGCTGCCCCCGCCCATCCGCCCGCCTGCCAACCCACCCGGCCAGCAGGGGCTCTGGGCACCGGGGCAAGGCCTGCCCCCATCTTGGCCAGCTCGTGCATGCAAAGACCCTCTGCCCCTCCAGGAGACAGCCACAGCCCGGGGGGCACCACGGGGGCCCTCTCTCTGTCTCTGTCTGTCTATCTCTGTCTATCTCTGTCTCTCTGTCTATCTCTCTGTCTCCGTATCTCTCTATCTCTGTTAGTCTCTGTCTCTCTGTCTCTGTCTGTCTCTCTCCTTGTCTCTCTGTTTGTATGTCTCTCTCTATGCCTGTCTCTGTTTCTTTCTGTCTCTGTCTATCTGTCTCTGTCTGTCTCTCTCTCTCCTTGTCTCTGTTTGTATGTCTCTCTCTGTCTCTCTCTATGTCTGTCTCTGTCTCTCTGCAGTGGAAACAGCCCCCCGGGGTGCCCGTGCAGAGACAGACTCTGGTGCTGGCCCCTGGCATCCTTCCCTCCTCTGCGCCACCAGGAGCTTCTCAGTCCGGGCTGAACCTCGGCCCCTGCCAGGACAAGGAGCAGGGAAGGGGGTGTGGCTCCAAGAAGGGACCATTTGCGGAGACCCTCAGCCTCCCAGCGCCAGGGGCCAGCAGTGTCCTCCAGTGGATTCACTCTCAACGAACATCTGCCCAAGGCTTTTCCCGGGCCGAGAACCTACCCCGTGTATCCCTGCCGGGGCCTCACTACAAGGGAGGGCTGAAGGACACTATGGGATGGGGCCCGGGAGGAGGGGGCGTCCGTGGAAGGCCCCTCCAGCCGCCAGGGAGCCAGTGGGGGCCCAGCCAGGGGTTCTGGTACAGACTCTGGTGAGGACCCTTCGCTCCTGACCCACAGGGTGGGTGCAGGGGTCCCACCGGGCGGGTGGGCACACTGGTTTCCCAGACACCAGCTGTCCCTGTCTTGGCTAACAGAAGCCCCTCTCCCCCAGTGCCAGGCTGGCCACCTGTGTCACCTGCAGGCCATCTTCACCAGCCCAGGCTGGGGTCACCCTGAGAGGTCACGTGCCCTTGGTTTCGGGAGGACGGCGGGCGCTCACCTATGGCTGGAGACGCAGAGACGCCGCCCAACACCCCGGGGCCAGCCCCTCCCCGCCACCACCTCACAGCACGCAGACACCCGCGGGGGCTGCAGAGATTCCAGGGGCGCAGGGCTGTGGGGACACTGTACCTAGAGGGAGGGGGGTGGAGCCCCCACTCTGAGTGGGCCCCGGGCCTGAGCCTCTTGCAGTGCAGTGAACAGCCCCCGGCCCAACCCCCGACTTTGTGGGGGGGAACTGATGGACCCAGGGAGCAGGAGTGTCCAGGGGCCACAGGACCGTTTCAGGACCCGGAACAGCACCCTCCCCTCTGCTCCCTTCCTCCTCCTTTCCTCCTTCCTTTCTTCCTTCCTTCAATTTTTGTCTATCCTTTTTTCTTTTTTCCGACTTTTTCTCCCTTCCTTCCTTTCTCCCATTATTTTTCTTTCTCTTTATTTCTTTTCTTTTCCTTCCTTCCTTCCTTTTATTTTCCTTCCTTCCTTCTTCCTCTCTTTTTCTTCCTTCCTTTCTCCCATTATTTCTCTCTTTCTCTTTATTTATTTCCTTCCTTCCTCCTTCCTTTCTTTTCCTTACTTCCTTTTTCTTTTATTTTCCTTCCTCCTTCCTTTCTTTTCTTTTCCTTTCTTCTTTTCCGTCCTTCCTTTCTTTTCATTCCTTCCATCCTTCCTTCATTCCTTCCTTTTCTCTTTCTTTCTTTCTTTCTTCCTTCCTTCCTTCCTTCCTTCCTTCCTTTCTTTTGTTCTTTCTTTCTTTTCTTTTCTCCCCTCCCTCTTCCTGAGTCCTGTCTGACAGTGCTCAGGGCTTGCTCCTGGAGGACTCGGGCCGGATGCGGTTGTGCCGTCAGCAACACACCAGGCAGCTTGGCCCCAGCACGACCCCTTCCCCTCCTTTGCCTCGGGTCCTCCTGCGGCGGCATCAGCATCCGACTCCAGCTCAGCCCCGAGCCGGGTCCCAGAGCCCCGAGAGCCACCTGCAGAGGAAGGAGCCGCCGCCCCCACTTCACAGCGGAAGAGGCCGACTCCGAGGCAGGCGTGCAGAGCCGGGTGTTTGGGCCATGAGGGCGGCAGCTCCACACAAAATTCACTTCCTGCCTCTGCCCACAGCCTCCTCTGCCTGCCAGCCAAGGGGAACACCCGCCTCGCCCCCCTCCCCGACGAGCACGTAGGCCCTTGGCTGTGCCACCCTCAGGGACAGCCTTGCTGGCGCTCTCTCAGAAAACAGACGTCCAGGAAAATGGACCAGGACCCGAGTCACCAAGGCAGGAGACAGTGGTCTGGGAGTCCCCAGGGACCACCCCAGGCCTCCCCCTGCAGGGTTGCAGGCAGCATCTACTCTGCTCCTGGGCGGGATCCTGGGCCCTGGTCTGAGCTCAGCGGGGCCCGGAGGGGGTGACCCGCTGGCCTCAGCCTCTTCTCTGCGCCAGCTTCTCTGTTGAGTCTCCCCTGCAATGCTGCCTTCATGCTGAGATGGACTCATGGGTGACCAGGAGGTGGTCCCAGGACCTGGGACCCACCGGCTGGGGACAGCTGATGTGGGGGAGGGACCCTGAGCCACCCAGGACTCTGCCCCTCTCCGCAGCCACCACCGCTCCATCGAGTGAGGTCAGGTCCCTCCTGGAAGGGGCCAGCTCAGGGCCTGCATTCTCTGTCGGTGTTGGCGTTGTTAGAATTTCAAAGACAAAAATTAAAAAAAAAACACATTAACACAGAAAAAAAAGAGAGAGAGAGAAACAAAGACAAGGTTTTCGGAGCAGCTCAGCCCCCGGGAAGGCAGAGACGCGGGTGTGACTCATGGTACTTAGCGCCCCGTGGCCTGTCACGGCCCTGCTGGAACCTCATCCCACAGACAGGGGGCCGGGAGGGCGCCAAGGCTCACTGCTCAGCACAGGGCTGCAGCCGCCCACCAAGGGGCGACCCCGACCTGCTGGGGGTCCTGTCGGGGGCACGGGGGGCGTGGGATGGGGGTCCAAGACGGCCAACATTCAAGCTGCCATGCCTCCCTGGTGGGGTAGAGGGACTCCAGCGTTTGAAGAGTTTGTTTATCCGCACAGACGGCTCGGGAACAGGTGATCAATGGGGGGAGGGGGACCCCAGAGGACAAGGACGGGGGGAGGGGCTAAGCACGGATCAAGCTTGATGCAATTAGTGCATTAGCGTCTGATCAGCCTCCTCTGCCAGGATAATTGCTCTGTCCCCGTCCGAGGTCACACTGTCATTAGCAGATGGCCATGCTCTCTCTCTCTCTCTCTCTCTCTCTCTCTCTCTCACGCACACACACACACGTCTCTTCATGCACCATGCACAGGTCACACGGGTTCTGGGCCTTGTCAGAGAGAGGCTGACGTGCCTGTGGCGGGGTTACAGCGCTCTGCAAATTTATATGATCCGAGATTCAAGTGTCGGTTCTAGACGAGGCGAGGAGAGATCAGTCACGGGGAAACGTGATGAATTGCCAGGCAAATCGCTTCGACAGTGCCGACGGGGGTCAGCGGAGCGGCTGGTCACCGCGGCCTGGGGTCAGCGGGGACGGCCGTGTCATCCTGCAATTAGAAGCGCGAGACGAGATGGAGGAAGTCTCCTGGGGACAGTCCCTGAGAGGCGGAGGCAGCCCAATTCTGGGGTCCCCCGCGGCTCTGAGAAGCTTCCCGTTAGCGATACCGGGGGCATTGGAGGGAAAGAGGCTGGCAGGGACGTGCAGAGGCCCACGCGGTCCCTGACGGCGTGTACAGATCCACGGGGTGGGAGAGTTTGGCGTCATCCGATCGACGAAGGACAGAAAGGTCCAGGATGAGCCAGAAGCACCCGTCCTGCTAAGGGCCAGTGTGAGTCTGGACCAAACAGAGCCTGGATAATGGACTCAGCCCAGAGAGTCTCCGGAGGGCAGAGTGACAACACAGCGGGGAGGGCGCTGGCCTTGCCTGTGGCCGACCCAACTCTGGGACCCCACAGGGTCCCCTGGGCACCGCCAGGAGGGATCTCTGAGTGCAGAGCCAGGAGTCAGCCCTGAACATCGCCAGGTGCAGCCCCAAACACAACATTCAGAAAGAGGGTGTGTTACAGAGGATGCGTGCCAAGCACTGGTTTTCCAGAATGTGCAGATTCAACGAGGCCAGGCGGGAGGAAATAACCCATGGGCCAGTGAAGCACCCAAAGAGGGAGAAGCTCGCGAAGGATGCACCCAAGAGTGGCCAGCCCAGGGCCAGGCGTGAGCCGCACCCCAGCCTGTCCTGGGACAGGGCTGCACCCCGAGCGAGGTGCCTCTGGGCGGAAGAGGCAGAGTCGAGGGTCTGTGGAGCTGGGGTCACAGGGCCGGGGCGGTGGGAGGCAGGAAGGGCCTGCAGAGGGGATGCTCCTGGCGGACCTGGCCTTCACGGGATCTCCTCGAACCCAGGCACCCCCACAGGGGTTTTCTCAGACACGTATGGTTGTCTAGGGTCTGTGAGAGCTGGATGCTGGAGAGCCGTCTGCTCCCTCAGAATCCTCCATGGCCTCTGACCTTTCGTCTCCAACCCCGGGGAAGCCAGAAGGGGCCACTGTGCTGGGCCCCAAGACACTGCTCCGGGGCCTTCCACGATGCATGCCAGGGTCCTGTGGCAGGGAGGGCGACTTTGGAACAAGGAGCTGATCTCTGAAGAGAACTGAGAGAATCTCTTAACTCTAACCCTAACTCTAACCCCTGACCTCTCAGGGCCCCTGAAAGGGGACAGTGCAGCGGGGGGGGGGGGGGGGGGGGGGGAAATCCCACTGGAGGACACTGTCGCCAGGAGGGTCCAGAAACAGATGTGGGGACTGTGCAGCTTCATATTTAAAAATATGCCTCCTGGTGCTGGAGCAATAGCACAGCGGGTAGGGCGTTTGCCTTGCACGCGGCCGACCCGGGTTTGATTCCCAGCATCCCATATGGTCCCCTGAGCACCGCAAGGAATAATTCCTGAGTGCAGAGCCAGGAGTAGCCCCTGTGCATCACCAGGTGTGACCCAAAAGAAAAAAAATATGCCTCCTCCGTCTATGAATTTGTTATATTCATAACTATGTTAGGAATAAATTCATAACTATGGGTTATGAATTTGTTTTAGTTTCTGTTTTTTGGGGGTCACACCCAGCGATGATCAGGGATGACTCCTGGCTCTGCACTCAGGAATCACTCCTGGCGGTGCTGGGGGACCCTCTGGGATGCTGGGAATCAAACCCGGGTCAACTGTGTGCAAGGCAAACACCCTCCCGGCTGTGCTATCGCTCCAGCCTCAACTTAGGGTGTTTCTTGAACTCCTGGAGCAACTTCTAAATTCAGGAACAAGCCGCCCCACCCCACCCCTGAGGAGACAGGGAACAGAAGGCGGACACTCTCACATGTCCTTCCTGCCGCTCTTGCCATGGAGGTGGCGACCGTCATCTCTCCGACCCGGATGCTAGTCCCTTGCCCCGGCTAACGGTTCTATAAGAGGGATGTGCTCTCCCCGCCCTCACGGCCCTCATGGGCATCTGATGATCTGTGGCCAATGGACCATGTGCAGGGGCCATTCGGGCACATCTGGGCTTCCCGATGTTTGTGACCAGAGATCCTGAGCCCTAGGTGACTCTGCAGAGCATAGCA
This sequence comes from Sorex fumeus, assembly GCF_029834395.1. Lineage (NCBI taxonomy): Eukaryota > Metazoa > Chordata > Mammalia > Eulipotyphla > Soricidae > Sorex > Sorex fumeus. The sequence continues at coordinate 53,339 of NW_026606433.1, read as the reverse complement.
CCCTTTTCCTAAGCAGACACCCGAGGGATGGGCTTGTCCTGCCTCTGCTGTTGGGCATTTTGTGTTTCCGTTCAGTGTCAGTCAGATCCATGGTCCAATCAAATTGTTCAATCAAGACACACTGGACAGGGGCTGGAGTGATAGTATAGTGGGTAGGGCGCTTGCCTTGCATGTGGCCGACCCGGGTTCGATCCCCAGTATCCCATACAGTCCCCCAAGCACTGTCAGGAGTAATTCCTGAGTGCAGAGCCAGGAGTAAGCCCTGAGCATCGCCAGGTATGATCCCCCCCCCAAAAAAAAGACACACTGGACAGTGCTAGGGCCAGCGCAAGGGTTCACTCCCAGATCCTTCAAACTCCTCAAACCCAGGTGAGTACGGCCCCGTGGCAGGTGCTGTGGGCGCTGCTGAGGGCCCAGCGTGGGGGGCTGAGAGCAAATCCTCCCCTGGCTCAGGACCCGGAGAGCGTGTAGTGCTTTGGCCTCAGACTCAGGTTCTCACCGTTTCTTCATCAACACTGATTCCTGAGCCATCTGCCTCCCTCAGCCTCACTCCACTTGCTCCTTTCAATGTTGTCAGAAATAAACTCACCCATGTCCTCCTCCTGGGGGTGGCCGTGCGGCTCCTGGGAGCGGGCGGTCTCCAGGGCCCACCTTGCTGCCCCTAGAGGCCAGTAGGTGTCCATGGGCAGTCCAACGCTCGCAGGCAGGCCACCCTTCAAGCAGGGGGAGGGTTGAGAGGGTGCCCTGCACCCAGGGCTAGAAGCTCAGCAGAGATGTGGGGGGATGAAGCTGAAGAAAGCATCCAAGTAGCACCTAAGGAGGAGGGAGAGTTTGGAGCATTGACAGCCAGACCGGCAGGCAGGGAGGAAGGATTCAGGCCAGCAGTGAGAGATGGAACTGTGAGGACCTGCACTCGCCCCAGGCCTGTGTCCGCGGGGCTCGGGCAGCCGGTGGAGTCCACAGGGAGAGGACAGAGAGTTAATCGGATTTAACTTTCCCACCAGGCGGAGGAAGTGAGCCAGGGGCAATGGTGATGCATTCGGAGACTCAGCCCCAAAGGGTGAGAAGAGCGAGTGGAACAGAGTAAGTGATAGAAGATCAGGAATGAATCAAGAAGAAAGCACGGGAGCTCAAGGAGGCAGGAGCGACAGCACAGCGGGGAGGGCGCCAGCCTTGCACACTGCCGATGGGGTTCAATCCCCAGTGCCCCAGACGGTTCCCCGAGCACGCGCCCCCGCCCCAGACAGTCCCCCAAGCACAGAGCCAGGAGCCAGCCCTGAACCAGACAAAACAAGAACAAGCAGAAAGATGACTAAAGGTGGATGAAGCCCAACGTCTCTGTTTTCAACCATTGTTAACGTCGGACATTATAGTCAGCCGGTCAGGACACAAAGAAACCAGCAAATAAATGTCCAGGAGAGACCAAGCTCTGCTGACCCGCAGGTGTGATGGGAACAGCAACAGGATCCTGCGAGCGAATTCTCCCTGAGCTGACAAAGGCACTGTCACTGTCACTGTCCTCCCATTGTTCATCGATTTGTTCGAGCGGGCTCAGTAACATCTCCACTTTGAGACTTGTTGTTACTGTGTTTGGCATATCGAATACGTCATGGGAAGCTTGCCAGGCTTTGCCGTGTGGGGGAGATACTCTCGGTAGCTTGCCGGGCTCTCTGAGAGGGGCGGAGGAATCGGAGCTGACGAAGGCACAGACGCGTTTCTTTGGCGGGGGATAAAAGATGCAACTTCTCAGAGTTGACACAAGATGAAAGCGAAAGCCCTAATGGCCAGATGCGGTCAGTGGCTTCTCTGCACTGACCTCCTGAGAGGTCCTGTTTTAGGCCCGGGGGCCCACCGAGGTTCCTGGAGTGGCTTCAGGGTGGACATGATGCCTCCCTGCCCCCAACTCGGAGACTGGAGGAGAGGAGGCACCTTCTACCTCATTCTGCATAGCCCCTACAGCTGAGCTGGCGGACCCTGGAGTCTACGAGAAGCCAGAAAGGCAGTGAGAGCCCCAAGGACCTCCTGGACAGAGTGGCAATGGCCAGCTCAGGGAGGCCAGGGTGCACAAAGGGATGAGGCCTTCAGCGGGGTCCTCGGGGGTCTTCCGGTCACCCCCGGCCTCTCCAACAAACAGGGGCAGCCCTGGTTCCCAGCACTGCCCGCCGCACTGCGTGGACAGCCCCGAGAACCAGGTCACCAGGCCCACACTTGGGTAGCAGGGAAGAACCCAAGCCCCCATGCAGGGCCAGGGAGACCCCCCCCTAAAACAAAACCTGTGAGAACCTGCCGGCAAACGAGGCTCTGCCACACAGCAGATGGAGTGGAGTGACTGTGTCGGGGCAGATGATGAACTCAACATGAATTTAACATTCTCAAATCAATCCACAGGGCTCCCCGGATTAACACCGCTAAGGTAAAAGTCATCATTCCAATAGATTCGTGAAAACGCTTGACAAGATTCAATACCATTTAAGGACATCACGGACTAAATTAGGAGCTGGATATTCCTCAACCTGGAAAGTGACGTCTGCAGAATCATTGAGAAACGCCGCGGCTAGTGTTGGACTAAGCACTTTGTCAGCACTGGTCTCCCCCTGCCGAGAGAGTGACAGGTGGGACAGCCACGGCCCCAGCTCGTACCCTAACCAGGAAACCCGCACACACCCCAGGAGACGCGCTTGGCGTATGCAGAGACCAGGCGGGCTTTAAACCAAAATGGACAAATGAAAATTTAATTTAAAAAATCAATTCCATTTAGGAGAACTCCAGAAAGGCCAGAGGATCCGAGGGGCAGAGACTTAACAAAATACGAACAATTCTATGATGCGGGCCAGGAAACGCAAGGAAATAAAAGGGACAATCTACGGAAGAGAGGAAGCCCAGAAGGAGACTTCCTATTAAGACATTGATCCTCTCGAAATCAATTCACAAATTGAATTTAATCACCATCTCAATTCCAGCAGGCAGAGATTTAAGATTGGTCAAGGTGAATTTAAAATATTGGTATGCAGATGCGAAGAACCTGGTAGATACTAAAAATTTTGAGCGGGCAGGAAAGGAATAGAAGTCGAGAATTTACAGGCGCTGTTTGCAAGCTAGTGTGGCAAGGACATAAGAATAAACGTCCCTAAACGGGACAGAACATAATGTCCAGGCTGGGGCCCCGAGGGCAAGACCAGATGAGTCTCCACAAGACCAAGGTGGTTCCTCAAGAAACAACATCCCAGGGCTGGAGCGATAGCACAGCGGGGAGGGCGCTTGCCTTGTACACAGTCAACCCGGGTTCGATTCCCAGTATCCCATATGGTCCCCCGCGCACCCCCAGGAGTGATTCCTGAGTGCTGAGCCAGGAGTAACCCCTGAGAATTGCTGGGTGTGACCCAAAAAGCAAAAAAAAAAAAGGGAACAACATCCCCTAGGACAAAAGACCCCGAAATACCGTCCTCCCATCAAACACGAATCCTGATTTCTATCTGAGTCCTAGGATGAGAATAGAAGCTTCAAACTACAAAGCTTCTAGAAGAAAATTTACCAAAGACCGTTTTGTGACTTGGAAGTAAGACGCATCCTAGACCACGGGAAGCAACGGTGACAGAAGGGGACAGGTGGGTCAGACTCCACCAGCCCGCAAATCCCTGCTTAGAAAAATACTCATGGGTAGATAAATGGGCGAGTCATCAGACGGAAAAATGGGCTCTACCATAAAGCTTCTCTCTCCCCGAAAAGCAAAGGTTATTTAAAGAGAAATATTGGAGCAAACATTCCATGATCAGTCTGTTATTGTACCATTCATCTCAATTAGTGTCCCATGAGCGCAAATTAAAAATCGCAATATAATAGCATCGCATCGCCATCAGAAAGGCTAAAATCTGAAGGATGGACGATGTGTGATGTTGGTGAGGAGAGGAGACCTCCAGGGGTCTGCCCAGGACGCTGTGAGGAGGTGCGGGGGAGGCCAGTGTTGAAGAAGACGCTTTGGTGTTCTCTAGCAAACCAAAAACGCACTAAACATGTCGAGGATTATTTATGTAAAGAATGCCATAAAGAGATTGTGTGTGAATGCCCATGGCGATTTATTAGTGGTAATAAAAAAAATAAAACCCTAGAAATAATCTCACTGCAGGTCCCCAAGGAAAGACCGAACACATTTGGGTAGAGTCTTGCACTGGAATGCTACTTCAGAATCAAAAGGGATGGTCCTCTCGGGCACCCGGCGTGCAGGGACACCACAGTCTGCCCGTGAAAGAATCACACAAGAGCAAATTCCCCCATCACTCCAGAGCAGGAAGATTGCTCGTTGAAATGAAGTCCAATATTGGTGTTTGTTAGTTTGGTGATGAGAGCTGGAGGGTGCTCAGGGCTCACTCCTGGCTCTGTGCTCAGGGCTCACTCCTGTCTCTGTGCTCAGGGATGACTCTCAGATCTGTGCTCCGGACTCACTCCCAGCTCTGTGCTCAGGGCTCACTCCTGGTTCTGTGCTCAGAGATCAGTCCTGGCTCTGTGCTCAGGGATGACTCCCAGATCTGTGCTCCGGACTCACTCCCGGCTCTGTGCCCAGAGCTCAGTCCTGGCTCTGTGCTCAGGGCTCACTCCTGGCTTTGTGCTCAGGGCTGACTCCCAACTCTGCTCACCCTGGCTCTGTGCTCAGGGCTGACTCCCAGATCTGAGCTCCAACTCACTCCTGACTCTGTGCTCAGGGCTCACTCCCGGCTCTGTGCTCAGGGATGACTCTTGGCTCTGTGCTCAGGGCTCACTCCTGACTGTGTGCTCAGGGGTCGCTCCTGATAGGACTTGGTGGAGCATCTGGGCACCCGGGACAGAACCCAGGCTGGTTATACACCTGCAGGGGCCTCCCCGCCTGTCGTAATACTCTCCCCAGCCCAAGCCCAATATTGAAGGAGAAGAAAAAAACAGAAGGACCAACACCCCCGCCCCACACCCCCGCCTCAGGGCTGCGTGTAGAGTCACGGTAATGGGAACTGCAGCCCCCAAACCAAACCCTGGGGACAGAGCAGTCTGGGAGGAGATGCTCATGACCAACACTGGAAGGTCGTGGGAAAGGAGTGAAGGTGAAGTAAGGAGCAGAGCCTCTCCAGGACACTACGACCCTCGCTGCCTCCCTCCTCATCCTCACCGGAGCTCGGGTTTAATATTCTTCACCTGCCCCGGGGGGAGCCTTAGACTGAGAAACGAAAGAGAGGAACCGGAAGATGGTGAGAGAGAAAGGGCGGCCTGAGTGTTGGGCCCAGGTTTCGGGGCCCCAGTTCACAGAGGGACCCAGTCCACACACGGTAACGAAAAGCAAAAGAACTTTACTGCTAGCCCGAGCCAGCGCAGGCCCGAGCTCGGGTCCGAGTCTCACTCAATGCAGGGGAGTCTCGACAAGGACCCCGACTCCAAATCACCAGCGGTTTATATAGGCTCCAGAGTTTAAGAGACAATTTATATACTGGCCTGTTTTTAGCATCGACCCTATCACGCCAGTGGTCAGCAATTAGACAACAGTTATTAACAGTTTCTAAGGAGGGTGCAGTGACCCCTCACGACCGGCCAGACCCAGCTGCCCAATTCCTTATCTCGGCAAATGACTCAACTGGGACTTGACCAGCAACTGCAAGTCCTGCTCCGGGGAGACAGACACTGAGGCTCGGCTGAGACTTAAAGTGGCCTGCAGCTCATCATGGCCTCAGTTTCCCCCTCACAAGAGATGCAACGCCAATGGCGCCATCCAGAAATCCATCCTGTGGCCTTCATTAAGGCAGCAGTTTCCGTTCCGTGAGTGGCACTGCACCGGGAGTGAGGAGGAGCCCGAGCAGGAAGAAAGGGAGACCAGGCCTGGGGCAGAGCTGGGACCTCCCAGACACACAGAGGGTCCTAGCACTCAGCCCTAAGCGGACAAACAACTTGGGGGCCAGTGACCGAGAGAAGCCACCAGCCCACCCAGGGCTGAATGTGGGGCTACGGGAGCCAGGCACAGAGATGGGCAAGACCCTGGGCATAGCTTAGCACGTGCCGGGCATGAGTTTGGGGAAGTACCGGCCAGTGGAGGAGCAGCTGACCTGAGTCCATCCAGAGTCGGGTGAACGCTGGGAGGAAGTAGACTCTGCCTAACGGTCAGACTGGCCTCTGGGAGTGGACAAGCCGCTGGCCTCTGTGGCGCTCTACAGAGGCAGAGAAATGCTCGCTCTGAGGGTGGGGGAGAGGGCTGGGGGCTGCCACGGCGAATTCACAAACCCTCAGGGCCAACATGGACGCAATTCCCTCCCTGAGAGCCCCCCAACGGTGGTCCACTGTCAGTTCCATGCAGAGCTGCGGAGCTCGTGGGTGGCTGATGGTCTAGGAGTTTCTGCACCAACGTTTCCTTTTTCAAGATCAGCAACTGTGTGACACAGCATCTAAGCTCAGAGGCTTGGAGAGAAGTACGAGGGGGGGGGGCGCACTGGCTTTGCACGTGGTCACCCTGGTTTGTTCCCTGGTGGTCACCCTGGTTGGTTTCCTAGTGGTCACCCTGGTTCGTTTCCTAGTGGTCACCCTGGTTCATTTCCTAGTGGTCACCCTGGTTCGTTCCCTAGTGGTCACCCTGGTTTGTTTCCCGGCGGTCACCCTGGTTCATTCCCTGGTGGTCACCCTGGTTCATTCCCTGGCGGTCACCCTGGTTCATTTCCTAGTGGTCACCCTGGTTCATTTCCTAGTGGTCACCCTGGTTCATTTCCTGGCGGTCACCCTGGTTCGTTTCCTGGCGGTCACCCTGGTTCGTTTCCTGGCGGTCACCCTGGTTCATTCCCTAGCGGTCACCCTGGTTCATTTCCTAGTGGTCACCCTGGTTCATTTCCTAGTGGTCACCATGGTTCATTTCCTGGCGGTCACCCTGGTTCGTTTCCTGGCGGTCACCCTGGTTCGTTTCCTGGTGGTCACCCTGGTTCGTTTCCTGGTGGTCACCCTGGTTCGTTTCCTAGTGGTCACCCTGGTTTGTTCCCTAGTGGTCACCCTGGTTTGTTTCCTGGCGGTCACCCTGGTTCATTCCCTGGTGGTCACCCTGGTTCGTTTCCTAGTGGTCACCCTGGTTCGTTTCCTGGCGGTCACCCTGGTTCACCCTGGTTCGTTTCCTGGTGGTCACCCTGGTTCATTCCCTGGTGGTCACCCTGGTTCGTTTCCTAGTGGTCACCCTGGTTCATTTCTTAGTGGTCACCCTGGTTCATTTCCTAGTGGTCACCCTGGTTCGTTTCCTAGCGGTCACCCTGGTTCGTTCCCTAGTGGTCACCCTGGTTTGTTTCCTGGCGGTCACCCTGGTTCATTCCCTGGTGGTCACCCTGGTTCATTCCCTGGCGGTCACCCTGGTTCGTTTCCTAGTGGTCACCCTGGTTCATTTCCTAGTGGTCACCCTGGTTCGTTTCCTGGCGGTCACCCTGGTTCGTTTCCGGGCGGTCACCCTGGTTCATTCCCTGGTGGTCACCCTGGTTCGTTTCCTAGTGGTCACCCTGGTTCGTTTCCTGGCGGTCACCCTGGTTCACCCTGGTTCGTTTCCTGGTGGTCACCCTGGTTCATTCCCTGGTGGTCACCCTGGTTCGTTTCCTAGTGGTCACCCTGGTTCATTTCTTAGTGGTCACCCTGGTTCATTTCCTGGCGGTCACCCTGGTTTGTTTCCTGGCGGTCACCCTGGTTCATTCCCTGGTGGTCACCCTGGTTCATTTCCTAGTGGTCACCCTGGTTCATTTCTTAGTGGTCACCCTGGTTCGTTTCCTGGCGGTCACCCTGGTTCGTTTCCTGGCGGTCACCCTGGTTCGTTTCCTGGCGGTCACCCTGGTTCGTTTCCTGGCGGTCACCCTGGTTCGTTTCCTGGCATCCTGTTCAGTGGCCTGAGCCCCGCCACGAGTGAGCCCTGAGAACCACCAGATGTGGCCAGAAAATAAAAAAGATTAAACTCCGCAATGCTATGCTCAGCACCGACAAACTTCTGAGGGTAAATCCCACGTTACCGTGACAAAGAAAAAGATTGGGGGGGAGGGGGAGGGAAAAGCAAGAGGAAAAAGTTCTGTGGAGAAACATGGGTGTAATCATCGGGAAGATTATGCATTTCACTTTATCTAAATTCCATTCTTAAACGGGTTCCAAAACAAATATTGCGTTCTGGCTAATGATCTTCTCGCTGAAATATTCAGGAGACGGAGCAGTGAGCCTGCGGCTGCTCCGAAACGGGCAGGCGCGGGATGGAGCTTGGCGCGGCCGGGACACGGAACAGCCGGAACAGCCGCGTCGAGGGGGAAGAAAGCACCAGAGTTTAACAGCCGTGCAGCGGGCAGGGGGGCAGGGCGGTGCAGGGTGCTGGAAGGTTCTGCCCAGCCCCTGCTCGCTCCCTCTGCGGGGGGGGGGGGGGGGGGGGGGGGGGAGGGGAGGGAGCAGGGTCTCGATGCAGCTTCTCTGTAGTCTCCCCCACCCGAGCTCTCACCGCCTCCTGTCCTCGAACCCAGCGCTCCCTCGGCCTTTGGGCTTTCAACTCCTCATTAGGAGACCCTCAGGCCGTGTCTTGGGGTCTGCCGGCTCTGGGAGAAGGTTCCTGAGCTCAGCCATGTTGTCACCTTCCACCGAGCATGGCCCACAGCTCCCCGCTTCAGTGCTTCCTGCCTCCAGGCTCCCTGCCCTAGTGCTCCCTGCTTCAATGCTCCCCAGTCTCAGTGCTCCCCGCCCTAGTGCTCCCTGCCTCAATGCTCCCTGCCCTAGTGCTCCCTGCCTCCGTGCTCCACGCCCTAATGCTCCCTAATTCAGTGGTCCCCGATCTCAGCTCCCCACCCTAGTGTTCCCCGCCTCAGTGCTCCCCACCCTAGTGCTCCCTGCCTCAGTGCTCCCCGCCCTAGTGCTCCCTGCTTCACTGCTCCCTGATCTCAATGCTCCCCACCTCAGTGCTCCCCACCTTAGTGCTCCCCGCCTCAGGGCTCCCCGGCCTCAGTGCTCCCCGCCTTCCTGCTGCTGAGCTCACTGGCCTGCCCCTGCGTTCCGGCTGTGGGGCACCATTGACTGGGGGTGTTTCCCCCGCTCTCCCCCTGCCCTTGCTCCCAGCCTTGTCTTGGCCTCTGCCTTGGAGTCCACAGGGCCCCAGTGTGGTGCTGCATGACCACTGTCCGGGGAGCGCGAGGCCCCTGCCCCGTCCTTGCATAGGCCCCACTGCCCGCGCCAGGGTTACCTGCTGTCCTGGTGTCCCCCCACCCCCCACCGCCCCTCTCCCTGACCCACGGGCTTGGCGCCTTGCACCCGCTTCCTCGAGGCCCCCGGCCCAGCCCCACCCTGGATTCGGGCTGAGCCTCTGCAGAGGGCCACTCTTGGGGGATCCCGCGGGCCTCCCGGACCCCACGCCCTGTCTCTCACTCGGCCCCGGCACACACACCCTCCCTCTGCCACTCACACCTCGAGACTCTCCAGGGCCCCACCCAGTGCTCTCCCCAACGTGCTCCCTGGGCCCCTGCACCCTCCTCCCCGCCCCCCTCTTTCCTATGCTCCGTGCTGGCTCCCCCAAGGAAGCGGCCGGCGGGCGCCCCCCAGGCTGGGAGGGGCGTGGGCTGTACGCACTCTTGGGCCAGGAGCTGGCCTGCACCGGGGCCAGGGGCAGTTCCAGCAAAGCCGAGCCCAGCCCCAGGGTAGGGGGAGGCCCCGGGGCTGTGGGGGGGGGTGTCCCAGGGAACTGCCCTGGGAGGGACAGGCAGACTTCAGGGTGCAGGAGCAGGCTGGGCCTCCGCACCCAGGATGAGCCCTGAGGACCAGCCCCAATTCCCGGGAGAGCTTGACTCAGACCTGCTCAGTCGCTGCATGAGTGAGGTGAGTGCACGAGCCGGGGTTCCCGGAGCCCCCACAGACCCCTTCTCCCGTCGTCTCAGCTGGCCCAGAGCTGCCGTCCCCAAGATGTGGCAGCTGTTTGCCACGGGAAGTGCCCGGTTAGGACACGCTACCCGCCTCACCGCAGCCCCCATCTGCCCCACGCAACTCACAGTCTTGGGGTCCAGCTCCCCTTCCTGGAGGTCAGCTGGACCACAGTCACTTGTTCCCACAGCACCCCCAGACACGTGTCTAAGGACCCCCTCCCCCCGCCGTCATTCACCTACCTGAAAAGTGTGCAAGCGAATGGGACGTTGCCCTGCAGCCCGGGGTCCCCACCTGAGCACTCATTTATTTATTGATTTATTTGTTTATTTATGTGTTTGCTTTTTGGGTCACACCTGGTGATGCACAGGGGTTCCTCCTGGCTCTGCACTCAGGAGTTACTCCTGGCGGTGCTCAGGGGACCTTGTGGGATGCCGGGGATCGAACCGCGGTCGGTTGCGTGCAAGGCAAACACCCTACCCGCTGTGCTATCGCTCCAGCCCTGTGAGCACTCATTAGTAATAATCCTCACGTCAAAGGCAGCGGTGGGGCAGTGCCCGGCGCCCGGATTGATGGATCGGCCCTTTCCCCTGACTTCCCGGCTTCATCTCCCTGCGACCATTCCTCAATCATCAGAGAGGAGAAATTAGATCCATCTCGGCCCAGAGACTGGCTTCTTGCTTCGGCTGCACCCGCCCTGGGGGTGAGTGCCAAGGACCCAGGGCCCAGCTGTCTGGCCCCGCTCTGACGCCCACACTCACGTGACCACCTCCAGGTCTGCCAACCTCATCCCACACACAGGGAGGGCGCACTCACAAGTCCACACTAGCACACAGACCCCACCTCGCCAAGTCCTAACCTGACCCCAGTCCCTTCCCTCAAGCTACACTGAGTCGGAAGCCTGGGACCCTTGTGTGCCTCCGAAGCTTGACGTCAGCCTTGGTCTGTGGCCCCTTTCTGGTTTCCGTCAGCAAAGCAAGCCGACAGGTAACGGGGCGCCTGCTCGGGGTGGGGTTCCCACCCACCCTCCAAGCTCGGCTCAGACCAGAATCCAGGCCCACGCACTCTGCCTGCTGGCATTCGGGGGGGAAACGGGCAAGGAGACGCCTAGCCCAGCACGCATCCGTGTGGCCGAGGGGTGTGCAGAGACCCCCCGCCCCCCAGGCAGAGGCTGCAGCCGAGCTAGGGGGTGCCGCTCAGCTCTGCCAGAGACTGGAGCACCATCTGCTTCATAAAAGTAACATTTATTTTCCTAAAAGAAAAAAAAATATGTTCTAAAACTGAATAATATCCGTGTAGTCTAAATATTTGCTTTCCACGAGCATCCTGGGAACGCCGCAGAAGTCTCCGGAATCCAGGAGGCATGGCAAACTCCTGGAACGGAGAGCACGCGGCCCCCCTGCTATGGAAATGGGGCCGTGATTCTTTATCTCAGCTCTGATGGTGGGAAACAGCGTGCTCAGAGATGTCGCCGCCGGCTGGGGTGGCCATTGCCCTCGAGGCGGGGGGTCAGGTTGGGGCTGTGTTATTTCTGGACCCCGTGGCATTGGCTGGTGTAAAGTCCCAGCGGGAACCGAATCCACGCGCTTCTTTGCAGCCGCTTCCTGGGCCGCTGCTCCCTCCTCCCCGGGGCTGTGCCAGGCTGCGTCGTGCTCGCTCACTTGGAATCATTTCCCGCGTCTGATTCAGGAGTTCGGGGGCTGCCAGCTGGACTCGGCCGTCCCCAGGTCTGACTTCGGCGCGGGGCTCACGGCCAGATGGCAGACGGGCCCGTGCTGCGGCAGCCAGTGGCTCCGGTCCTCCCGGTGGGGGAGCGCGCCAGGGAGCAGGTCTGCTCATCTGTGAAATGGGACCAAGCAGGCCTGGCGGGGCCGCCCACCATGCCGCCCCTGTCTCGAACCCAGGCACAAACTCGCCGCTGCCACAAAATCTCTCGAGCAGAGCTGGCGTCCCTGGCTTCTGCCCGCCACGTCTCGGCTTGTGGACATGTGGACGCTGTGTGGAGGGAGCCGCCGTCCTGCCTCCTGTGACCGCCCCGTTCCGGCCGCGCCCACTTTGCTGTCGGGGACCAGGCAGGGCATAAGGGCCTAGAAACATCCTCGCTCTCCTCCCTGCTCTCTTCTCAGCTGGAGGGGATCGAGGAACGGCAGAGCTCTGAGCCGGGCAGGCCACCCCGACCCTCGGCACGGGCTGGTCCTGAGGCCCCTGTCTCCCTGCTGGCTCCCAGCACGGGTGGCCAGCACTGACCAGTGTCCGGTCTGGAAGATTCTGTTTGGGGAACAGTCTGGGTGGGTGCAGTGGGGTGCAGTGGGTTGGGTGGGGTAGGTGGGTGCAGTGTGTGGGTTCAGAGGGGGTACCAGGGTCCGACTCCTTTCACGATCCTTGGAGCAGAGCCGCAATAAGGAAACCAGGCTGAACCCAGGTGCAGACGGCCACCAACATCCTGGGCTTGCCCAGAAAACGTCCAGCTGAGAGCCCGGCCACCCATGGGGAAGGGAGCAGCTCGCTGGCCTTCAGCGCCCCTGGCAGTGAGGCACAGCCACCGTCTAGTTCCAGAACATTCTAGAACATTCTAGAACATTCTGAGCATTTCCGAGAAAAGCTGTTCTGGTCAGCATCCGCCCCTCACCCCCCCAATGCTTGCATCTGGGTGGGGTCGCCCTCCAGCAGGTGGGTGAAGTGGGCAGCTTCTGGGACGCTCATGTGTGAACTGGACGATGACCGCGTTGGTCAGGCTCTGGGACAGCGACCGGGCGACACAGAGCCAGGGCTGACCTGGTGTCACTGCTGCGGCCATGGCCACGCGACACCAATGCCCTCGGTGGTGGCCCCCGGCCAGGCCACTCTGAGTCCTGGGCTCCGTGGGGGCAGTGGGCGGGCGGGAGGGCCGGGCAGGAGTGGGGAAGCCCCAGCCCAGCGCTTCTTTCTCATCACAGAGCCACGGGTTCCTCCGAAAATAGACTCGCGAGTTGCTGAGCTCGGCGGGAGGCTGGCGCGTTTGCAAACAGCGTCTGCTCCCCGCGGGGCTACCTGGTGGCGGGTTAAACAGACGGGCAGCTCTGACACCTGGGCCCGCCCCTCAGACTCTCCCTCGGACGCACTGGGGGTCTGTGAACAAGCACTTCTCATCCTCGTCGCCCCCCACAGCCCCGTGCCAGGCTGGAGACAGGCACATCCCCTCAGGTGGTTGGTCAGTCTGTGGGCACTGCTCTGCAGGGGAGGAGGCTGACCTGACCGCGGCCAGGGACAGAGGCCCTGCCCGGGGTGCCTGGATGAAGCTTCACAGCCCAGCCGGCTCCCAGGGCAGAGGACGTGGCCTACAGCGCCTTTGGGGGCTCCCCCGCACCCCCCGCCACGTCACCTTCCTCACCCTCTTCTGATAATGCCTGGCTTCTCTTCTCTGTACAACGGCCTAAACGTCCCTGACCTGGAGGAGTGCTTCCGTTTGGTTTGGTTGGGGTTTGCTTTGGGGGGGAGGTCACACCCAGCAGTGCTCAGGGTGACTCCTGGCTCTGTGCTCAGGAGTCACTCCTGGCTCATGGGATGCCGGGGATCAAACCCAGGTTGGCCATGTACAACACAAACGCCCTCGCCGCTATGCTACAGCTCTGCCCCGAGCATCCAGCCCTGGGCCGTCACCGAGTCTCAGGGTTGGCTCCTTACCATCCGCTGGTCCAGCTGCCCCTGCTGAGCGCTGAAGGGTCCCCCGTGCTCCTATATTTCATGCCAGAGCCATGGGATCAGGTGCCCCGTTTCCAGTGAGCAAAATCGCTCTGAACATTTTTGCCAATCACACACATGCTTCCCACTGAGTGCCCCGAGTCCACGGGAGATTGGCCCCCTCCCCGCAAAGGACGGTCTGGAGCCCTGTCTGGTCTCCGCATCTGGCTGGGCCTAACTAAGCCTCATTCTTTTGAGTTCGGGGACTTTTTTGTTGTTGTCGTTCGCTGCTTTTTCAAGGTGGCACTTGTGACTTTCTCCCTGGTGGCCCTCGCCAGTTACACTTAATTCTCTTTTCCCCTATGGAGACGCCTCTGGCTGGTCCCCGCACACCGGAGCCCCTCTCAGGGTTTGCAGGCGAGATGGGGCTTTCTGCTTCTGTCCACACCCTCGGCTCCTGCTCGCCGGCTGCTTAAAGGATTACAGGATCTCAGGTTCCGATCCTTTTCCTTAAAATGTAGAAGTGTTCTCCCGTGGCCCGCCAGATGTATGCATGGAAACAATGCAGCAGCTGACGTCTGTCTAATTCCTACCATTTGAAAAGAGCCTTTTGGACGCCTTTTAAAAATATCATATGTTGGAGCTGGAGCGATAGCACAGCGGGGAGGGCGTTTGCCTTGCACGCGGCTGACCCGGGTTCAATTCCCAAAATCCCATATGATCCCCTGAGTACCGCCAGGAGTAATTCCTGAGTGCAGAGCCAGGAGTAACCCCTGCGCATCGTTGGGTGTGACCCAAAAAGCAAAAATAAAAAAATCAAAAAACCCATATGTTATTGTAGGCTCCATGGCTTATCATACCCTGAATGGTCAGGTTCCTGTGTGGAACATTCCAGAACTATCGTCTCCTCCCCCCCACCCCCGCCGCGAGTGTTGTTCCCCCCATGTCCCCACACCCCCACCCCGGCCCGGGCACTGAGTTTGTTCCCGTGTAGATTCTGGCCGTGTGCGCCCGCTCACTGCTCCTCACCCTCAGAGCTTTGCTGGGGGCCCAGGGGATGGGAGTCAGGACTGGGCGTCTGCACCCAAGGCCCCCCTTGCCCCACCCAGTCACCTGGTCTCCATCTCGAGTTTTGGGGGCCAAGGCTCTCAGGCTGGGGCGAGGTTCTGCTCTTCCTGGGTGCCCAGCTCTACTGAGGCTCGACGTTTCTGGGGGCAATGGGGGACCACCAGGGCTAGCACCCACCCAGGGACCCCTGAAGGCAGAGCTGCCACGCCCGGGGAGGGCGCAGGAGGCCAGAGGGCAGCGGCTGCAGGGACAGTGCAGGGCCACATGGGAAGCTGACCCCTGGGGTCCACCGTGAGCACCCAGCCTGCGGGCATCTGTTCCCCAGGGTCCTGCCGCAGGGACCCCTGGGGGCCCTTCCAGATCCTTCCTCAGACCAGGCATTCCTGCTTTTGTCTGTCCCCACTTGTCATGACAGTTTCACTTTGTCTCTCCCCAAAAGTTCCTGCCATGGGCCCCTTTCCTGACTGCACCCCCTAATATGCGTTAATACTCAGGCATGCTCATCAATACTCAGGCATGCTCATTAATACTCAGTCACGCCCATGAACACACATTCCTTATTACACGTGCACGCTCATCAATACTCATCAATGCTCAGGCACACTCGTGAACACATTCCGGCTCGTGGATACTTGTTGATACTAGGGCGTACTCCTTAATACTCGGGTATACTCCTTAATGCATGTGCATGCTTGTCAATACTCATTACTGCTCTTGAATGCTCATTAATACTCGCGCACCTTTCTGTCCCCTCCAAGCCCCCAAGAGCGGCCGTCGAAGGGTCTCCTGCGTCTCTGCATCCCACACTGTGTATTCAAAAAATGAATACGAAGACCACAGCGTTCTTTCTCTCTCTCTCTCTCTCTCTCTCTCTCTCTCTCTGCCTGCGTTCAGTGGTCTCGTACTGCCCCCCCCCACCCAGGATGGCCATGGGTGGCCAGGCTGGCTGGTCTCAAGTGCAGAGAACAGACGGCCAGGAGTGAATATTATTCGGAGTCAATAACTCCCAAGTTACAGAAGCATTAACCGTCTTCCTGCAGCCATACAGAAAGGACATTGCTCTGAAGTAACGATGCCAAGGGCAGGAGAAGAGAAAAGTCATATTACACTTGACTAGTCCACAGGTACTGCGTAGGGGGAACCGGTGACAGGCCAGTGGGGACGCACAGAGAAGGAAGCTACCGATGAACCCAGAGGAACGAGGGTGCCTCGGGAGCACTGTGGCAAACTTCAGCTCCCTGCGGCCAGGGAGACGGACACAGCAGCATCACCCCACACCACGCGACATACAGTCTGGAGAACACAAGCACTAAAGCGAGCAGAAGGACCCGCGGTCTGGCCCTCGGAAGCCTCTACTGGTACAGACACACGTTCCGGCGTTTGAAGGCCCCAAGGTGCCCGCCTAGGCCCAGGCACTGTCTTGCAGCTCTGAGCAAAGAGCTTGGCACCCGCAGGTCATCGCATTGTGGCACCCAAAGCTGGGGTGGGGGTGATGCTGTGGACATACCACACTGGTCCTCAAACCCAGCTCTCGGTGCGATGGACACCTCATGGGACGGGGGGGAGGGGGGGGCGTTCCGGCTCGTCCTTCACGCCCTACCGAGGTCACCAGTTGCCCCCCACGAGCGGCTCTCCGGCACGGCCACGGCCCCAGAAGCACAGAGACCAATCTCTTAACTATCTGACTCTCAGTAGAAATACTTCCAGGGTTAATAAATAAAATAGTAGAAATCCAAAACCATCATTTAATTCTTGAACCCAGCTGTAGAAAGCAGATCATTTCACAATGCTTTTTCAGCATGGCTGATTTGGGGGGGGGGGTAAAGTCTAAATAATAATGGTGCAACTTTTATCGAAACAATGGAGCTAGTCAAAGTAGACAGCGTGTTAACTAGAATTCCTCTACCCCACAGACATTGGGGGGGGGTTGGGGGGGTTTATTGGGGTTCTTCGTGGTGAAAAACAAGTATTGGTAAAGGGAAATGTGATATTTGCATGACTGAGACCTAAACCTCAAAGCTTTGAAACTTTTCCCACAGCAATTCAATAAATAAAAAAAAAACAAACCCAGCTCTCGGACCTGGGGCCCCGGGCCCGCCATCCAGGTGACTGCTGGCAGGAAACTCTGGGCACTTTCTTACACACCACTGTCACTGTCACTGTCACTGTCACTGTCCTCCCGTTGTCCATCGATTTGCTCAAGCGGGCCCAGTAACATGGTGAGACTTGTTGTTACTGTGTTTGGCATATCGGATACATCACAGGGAGCTTGCCAGGCTCTCTGAGAGGGGCGGAGGAATCAAACTCGGGTCGGCCGTGTGCAAGGCAAACACCCTACCCGCTGTGTAATATCGCTCCATGCAGGTGTTAAACATTCACAGTCTGGTCAATGGCTGGAATCAGCCACAAGTGTGTGTGGGGCTGAGGTTGGGTCAGATAGACAAGGGACCAGGATGGCAAGGACGGCTGGGAAGGGTCATGCTGGGACTGAGTGTTCCAAGGAGGGAAAGGGATATACACGACAACCTTTCAGTACCTGTACTGCAAACCAGAATGCCCAAATGAGGGGAGAGACAGAGACAGAGACAGAGACAGAGACAGAGAGAAGGAGAGAGACAGAGACAGACAGAAAGACAGGGGGAGACAGAGACAGGACAGAGACAGAGAGACAAAGAAAGACAGAAAGAGAGACAGAGACAGAAGGAGAGAGACAGAGACAGACAGAAAGAGAGGGGGAGACAGAGACAGAGAGACAGAGACAGAGAGACAAAGAAAGACAGAAAGAGAGACAGAGACAGAGAGAAGGAGAGAGACAGAGACAGACAGAAAGAGAAACAGAGAGAAAGAGACAGAGACAGAGAGAGACAGAGAAAGACAGAAAGAGCAAGAGACAGAGAGAAGAAAAGCGCCTTCCATAGAGGCAGGCTGGGGTGGGGTTGACGGGAGGGGCCTGGGGTCACTGGTGCTGGGAAATGTGCCCTGGCGGAGGGACGGGAGCTGGAGCACTGTGTGACTGACACCCAACCATGAGCAGCTGTGTCGTGGTCCATCTCACAGGGAGGGAGTCAATAAATTCTTTTAAAAAACATGCACAGTCTGGGGAGAGGGCCAGTTCCAGCGGGGCTCAAGGCTCCCCCGGCTCCGAGTCAGGAGCGAGTCGAGCTGTGGAGGGGCTGGATGTGGCGCCGGCCTCTCCTGTGCTCGCTCACTCCCGCCACCGTTTATGCAGTGGAGGAGCTAGGCACCTTTTCAAACATCCTGGGCCGCATTGTATGGCTTGATTCGTGCCCACCTGCCTGTAGGTCTGTCTTTATCCGGTACGACAGTGTACCTTTGGTTTTGGTTTCGGGTGACACTCAGCGGTGCTCAGGGCTGACTCCTGGCTCTGTGCTCAGGGATGACTCCTGACTCTGTGCTCAGGGATGACTCCCGGCTCTGTGCTCAGGGCTCACTCCTGGCTCTGTGCTCAGGGCTCACTCCTGGCTCTGTGCTCAGGGATGACTCCTGGCTCTGTGCTCAGGGATGACTCCCAGCTCTGTGCTCAGGGATGACTCCCGGCTCTGTGCTCAGGGATGACTCCCGGCTCTGTGCTCAGGGCTCACTCCTGGTGCTGCCCAGGGGACCATACGTGGTGCCAGGGATTGAACCCAGGTCGGCCACGTGCCAGGCAAGTGCCTAAACCCCTTTGCTCATATTCTCCAGCCCTAAAACTTTACAAGTCTTGAGGACAGAATTTCCACTTAAAATAAAATTTAACTAGCTCTCTGGAGAAATTAGTCAAGGTCAAGATTAAACTCACCCAATAAACATACGGTTAGAAACTAAAACTGACATCTCTCCCGCTCCTCCTTTATAAACATTAAGAACTCGAATAATCCCATTTTTCCTCCAGCTTCATATAGAGCCAGTGTTCATAAATATTCATTTTTTCTTCCAACTGGAAGCATTAGGCCTTGTTACTTCGAGTGGAACTAACTGAAAATTAATGATGGTTTTCAGAAAAAGCAAGATTATATACACAGAAGCAATTAAACACAAACCTATTAATTATTTAACAACTTGTTAATGAGTGGAATTTCAGCATTCCGGTTGTAGCTGATCAAGACCGGCCCTGACAGCACACTTATCTACTTCCAAAGTTTGAGGAGTGAAGGGATGGGGAGTGAGGGGAGGGTTCGCAGGTTTGCACCTTGCAGGAAGCATCCTAGATGCCAGCGACAGCGAGGTGACAGGGAGAGGCGTCGGGCGAGTCAGCTCGACTCTGGCTCGAACCCCGAGCTGTGGAGAGACTCAGCTCCGGACTCGAGTGTGTGATGCTGGTGTGGATGTTGGTGCCACGCCTGCCTCTGCCCGTGCAGAGACGTTTGGGATGTTCATGCGAAGCCAACCCGTTTAAGTCAATGGTGTGTGTGTGTGTGTGTGTGTGTGTGTGTGTGTGTTGCGCGTGTGAAGACTGAACAGGCAGGACCCACAACACAGGAAGCCACGGCTGCTGCGGGAGCTGTGGCTAGCAGCATCACGCTGTGCGGCCACGAGGTGGAGTTGGGACGGGTTGCGGTTGGGTGAGTGGCGCCTCCTACAGGCAGAGACATTGATTTGCTTCCCAGCTTTACGAATTGCACTCATCTCCGGCACCGAGGCCTGGGCAGAGAGTGACTGCCTGGGAGGGGCCCGAGGCGGTGCTTGTCACGGGGGCAGATGGCTGATGCCTTGGCCTCATCCCCCTCTCTACCCTCGACCCCGCTGTCCCGGCTTCTCTCCTGGTCTCTCATCAAGCTACTCCCTGCCCTGGGCCGCGGCACCCGACGTCTGGCCTGAAGGGTCTTTTCCAGGCTGATGCCCCATCTCACACCAAGCCCCTGGTCCTGCCGACACCACCGCACACGTGGTGACAGGCAGCCGGCTTCCCGACCCCCACCTCCCCCAGGGTTCCTTCCTGCTGCATCTGGTCTCAGGGCCGTGACACTAACCACTCAGACTCCCGACACGGGCCAGCCCCTCCTCCACTGCCCTATGCCCGTGATGCCACTCCCCCCATGCCTGAACCCCGCACGCGCCGAGGCCTTTTTCACGGGAGCTAGTCTGAAGGCTCCTTGCTCAGTGCCTGGCCATTCTGGCTGTTGGCCAGAGGGAGAGACGGGGCCCCTCCCCCACCCCAGCCCTGCAGGCCTCGCCCTCAGCCCTCCCCACCCTCCCCCACCACAGTGCTCTGACCCCCGGCCCTCTTGGGGCTCAGAATCTACCCGGCATCCCCCAGCTGTGCCCATCTCCCTGTCCAGCACACCCTTGGCCAAGGCATCATCCCTTCTCTCTCTGCCCTCCCTGGGGCCTCGGGCGAATTTCTCCTTGCCTTTTTTTGGAGGGGTGCACAGCCGGCAGTGCTCTGGGCTTGCTCCTGGCTTTGTGCTTAGAGATCACCCGTGGTGGGACTCAGTGCCCATATGGGAAGCCCCGGATCTGACTCTGGACAGAGTCAGGCCCACCCACGCCGGCCTGCAGTTCCTTCCTCTCCAGCCTCTCCAGCCCCTGTTCCTTCTTATGTCGGTCCGTCCGTCCATCCGCCTCGTGTCCACCAGCGCCGTCCTCCCTGATGCTGCCCCAGCCACTCGGGCATCTGTCTCCCGCTGCCAAAGGTCGTCACTCGCCTCCTAACGTTTTGCCCACAGTGTAGACCGAGCCGGTGCTGATCCAGGAGAGAATGAAGACAGGTCTCCCCGGTGACGCCCGCTCGCTGTACCACCCCCAGGAGGGCGATGCAGAGAGTGAGCAGTGCCCCTGTGCATGGGGGAGCGGGCAAGAGGGGGGTTGGCAGGAAACACAAGGCCTGGGGAGACCCCGGCCCACAGGACCCCCCGAGTGGGACCCTGCAGCCTCCCTGCGATGCTGGGCGGGAATTCCCTGCCTTCAGATTCCCCAACACCACAACCCGAGCCCCCTCTGACCCCAGGTGTGCCCACCCGGCCTCCCCGCAGGGCAGCAGAGGGGAGGGGCGGCTCAGGGGGCACGGGGGGGGACGGGGGGGGTGGAGCAGGGCCGGGACAGTAGCAGGTGCCGACTGCAGGCGGGTGGACGCACCCAGGTGCCTCCTCCTGGACCCCATTCACCCCGACAGCAGCCCGCAAAGCAGCAGGAGCGAGGCCCACGCACACTGGTCAGCACAGGGTCCAGCACACTGGCCAGCAGTGAGCCCTGCCCAGGACGAGCTGTAAACCGCCTGAGCCAGGCTCCATCTCAACCTGCTTGGGGAGATGCTATCAAAAACAAGGTTTGGTTTGCGAGGAAACTTCCAGAAGCCGTGGCTACTCCCACCTCCGGCCCCCTTCTGCCACCGCCCTCCCACCCGCCCCGGCTGCCATCAACCTGGCTGTGAGCTGGGACTTCCTTGCACCATCCAGGACCCGGAGCCTGGGAGGAAGGGGCTTTCCCAAGGGGGTCCCCTGGGGCTGACCAAAAGAACAGACCCCCCACGGCCCTGCCAGAACGGCCCAACGCCCCCCACCTACTGCAGGGGTGCATCTGCAGACCCCCCCCCGGGACCCTCTCCTCGTGTGGGGAGCTGGACCACTGGGGTCTCCCCCCAACCATAACAGGAGCGTTCGGGGGAGCAAACGCAAGGAAAGGGGGTGCAGGAGCCAGGGTCAGCCGGGCAGCCCCCCTGCCCAGCCGTCGCCCTCCCCAGGGCCGGGGTCCGTCCACCCACCCTCACCCCCCATCATCGGGCCATCACAGGCGCGGGAGGGCGGCAGGCCAGCCTGGAGACACGCGCTAGTTGATGAAAAATGGCGTGTGCCAGACGAAACAGGATTAATGGATCGGGCAGAACAAATATAAAATAATTCCGAGCATCTCGGCGAGTGGTGGCTGCGGAGAGGATGGCCGGCGGGCAGGCCCAGCTTTCTCAGTAGGCACGGAGAAGGCCAGCCTCGGGGGACAGCCGCACCCGGGCCCCTGGGCCCGGGAGAAGGGCAAGGGTGCCGGGGAGGAGCGCGGGGGAGGGAGCAGGAGACAGGGCAGAGAAGGCGAGGACCCCCGCAGCTCCCCACCCGCTGGACGGGCAGTTCTGGGAAACCAGAAAAGAGCTTCACAGGCTCGAGCAACTTGTTCCTCTCCGGAAGCCCTGCTGGAGGCTGAGGCGCCTCGAGACGGAACTGCATCTCCACAAAGGCGCGGGGAGACCGAGTCATCAAAGGCAGAGGAGTCTGGAAACATCGCAGGGACAGAGCTGGGGATCAAAGAGAGGAAGGCTGCTAGCTGCGGGGCGGGCGGGGGCCGGGGGGGGCTGGATTCGGGTGGGGCTCCCACCCCCCGCCCAGGAGAGAGGGCCAACGCGCCCACTCACACACCCAGGCCCCGAGGAAGGGGCGTCTCGCCTTTAATGCCATGGGAAGCCAGCACTGGAATAAAGGCTCAGCCGCGGCTCCTTTCCCAGCATAGAACATTCCAGAGGCCAACAGGCGGGACCTAACCCAGGGAGCTCGGCTGGAGAGCAAGTCAGGGGGTGGGGGGTTGTTCAGAGCCCACGAGGGAGAGGTTGAGAGCAGAGCCCAGCCCCTCCAGCGATGGGGGCCCGGAGGGGGTGGGTGGGCGTGGGAGGCGCCCCAGGACATTGTCCTAGACAGGGGTGGGGCATCGTGCAGAGTGGCTTAAACCGGCCCTGCCCATGGCCTGCCCCCAGGATGGTTGCCCCCTCCCCGCGCGTCAGCGCCTGTTTAGACTCAGACACCCACTGCAGCAAGTCACTCTGGAGTTTAACGAAGGCGAAAGTGCCCAGAGCCGCGTGACCCCAGCTGAGGCCGCAGGGTCAGAGGTGAGAGACCACAGTAACCACAGCCACCTCCACACTGGAAACGAACCCTGTGTGTGGGTGGAGGGGGTTCCCTGACCAGGCAGACACTGTGGTTATGGGGTCAGCTCCTCCCACCTTCCTGGGAGCCGCAGGGGGCAGGGGGTGGAGGGAGGTGTCCCAACACTGAGTAAGCCAGGGCGGCTGGGGGTCAGAGAGTGGGGGGTTGCCATGTGCCCCGAGGGCTGAGTGCAGGCCAAGGAGCTGCCTGGGTCTCCAAGACCCCTCTGGCCCTGTCATCATTCTAGCTGGACAACGATGGGCAGCGGGAGGCTCGGGGCTCAGAGTCTAGGGCTGCAGCCGACATCGCCCCACCAGCACTGATGGGCAGATGGGTGCTCCACCCGCCCCCCTCCGAACCTGCGGGATCAGGTCAAGGGCAGCTGGGAGTGGCCCGGCCCCTGGGAAGCCCCAATGGAGGCTGGCCGTGCCCGGGTTTCCTGTGCAGGGAGCAAGGACCCCTGAATCCTGCCAGGCTCAGGTTTGGGACGAGGCTGGTGGGTGGGAGCGAGTCAGCATGAAGGCTCGGGGCCTGGTGACTAAGAGGACGAGGGAGTTCTGGCTCAGGAGCCTATGGGAGGAGCCAGCGAGAGCAGCGAGTCTGGTGCTCCAGGGCACAGTGCTCGTGTGTGCAGGCGTGTGAGCACATGTGAGAGTGTGGGTGAGTGTGGGGGGTGAGTGTGAACGTGGGTGTGAGTGTGAGTGAGGGTGGGAGAGTGTGTGTGAATGTGTGGGGGGATGAGTGTGGGTGGGCGTGAGTGTGTGTGAGTGGGAGTGTGTGAGCGTGAGTAGGGGAGAATATGAATGTGAGAGTGGGTGAGTGTGCGTGAGTGTGAATATGGGCGCGTGTGAGTGTGAGTATGGATGAGTGTGAGTGTGGAAGAGTGTGTGTGCGTATGGGTGTGTGTGAGTGTGTGTGAGTGTGTGAATGTGAATGTGTTTGTGGATGTGGGGGGTGCGTGTGGGAGAGTGTGAGTATGGGTGTGTGTGAGTGTGTGTGAGTGTGTGAATGTGAATGTGTTTGTGGATGTGGGGGGTGCGTGTGGGAGAGTGTGAGTATGGGTGTGTGTGAGTGTGTGTGAGTGTGGGGGAGTGTGAGTGTGTGGATATGTGTGAGTGTGGGTGTGTGGGGTGAGTGTGGATGTGTGAGCTGTTAGCATCTGAGTGTGTACGAGTGTGCGAGTGAGTGTGTGCATACGTGTATGCGTGTGTGAGTTTGGGTGTCTGTGAACCTGAGTGTGTGAATGAGCACGTGTGTGTGAAGTGTGTGTGAGTGGGGGGTGTGAGTGAGAGCCCCTGTGTGCGTGTATGTGTGAGTGTGTGTGAGTGTGTGTGAGTGTGTGGGTGAGCTCGAGCGAGAGCGATAGAAGCTTCCAGGCTGATTGATGGTGGGCAGCTGGTTATTACATCTCACGCCCCACCCCCGAACCCCTGCCTCTGGAGACCGCGACACGCCCAGGAACACCCAGAAACACCTCGGGTCTGAGTCACTTCTGCTCCTCAGAAACTTTTCACTATTGACGCCTTTCCCACTTGCCCCCGACGCCCTATTTCTTGGGGAGCCCCCACATGGCAGCGGAAGAAGCCGGAACCAGGGAGGACGTGAGAAGGAGCCCCCAGGAAGGGGGTGTGGAAGCACAGGCCCGGCCACCATCCGTGGGTGCCCGCGTCCATGCCGCAAGGGGCTGCACCCGCCGTCTCTGGGACAAACGGGTGATGCTGGTGGAGGGGGCCCCCCAGCGGCCCCCCAGGGCCTTCCCGCGGTGGAGGCTCGGGGCTTGGCCCCGCATCTATTTGCGGTGACGGATCTGCTGAACGGCGGTTGATTGTTTTTTATTTTTTCCTTGCGCTGTGAGCAGCTGATGGAGTAAAATGAGAAGGATCGACTGCAGAGCTATGCAAACTAGCTGTTAAAATGCCATAAATAACCCAATTGGCCACTTGGCATGCCAAGTATTTCTGCTCTCCACAGAGGGCTTATGTAAGTGCCACCGTGTCGGCGGCCGGGGAGGGCCGTCGCCTCTGCCCCTCAGCCCCCGGGCCCCCAGCCCTCCGCCTCCTCTCCCAGGGGTCCCAGGACTCCCAAGCCCCTGCCCCCACCTCAGGCCAGGCTCCTGTGTGTGCGGGCGCCGGAGCCCCTTGGCAGTGCCAGCCTGGCCCTGGTCGAGGGCAGGAGGCAGTCCTGCCGCCGGGCACCCCTGGACGCCCCCTGGTCCTGTGGCCCCTGACCAGCGCCTGACCCAGGCACTCGGAGCTGCCCCTGTATGCTGTGCTATGGGGAAGCAGCCCTTCCCTTCTGGAAGCTTCCACCGAAGCCTCAGCCTCTGGGAGCCAGGCCCAGCCTCTGAGCCCAAGCTAGGGATTTGGGGAATTTTCCAGAAATGAAACCCCAGCAGGTGGAGCCTGGCTGGGTGGGTTTGGTGTGGGTGGAACCCCAAGTGAGTGGAACCTCAGTAGGAGGAGCCCCTGTGGGCAGAGTTTGGGTAGGTGGGGCCCAAGATGGGTGGAGTCCCAGTGGGTGGGGCAGGGGCGGGGCCTAGGTGGGTGGGGCTCTGGTGGTGGAGTCCCAGTGGGTCGGCCCGAGGCAGAGTTTAGGTAGGGGGGCTTAGGTGGGCGGGGCTTAGGTAGGTGTGGCTCAGGTGGGCAGAGCACCAATGGGTGGGACCAGGGGTGGAGCTTTAGTGGGTGGGGCTCAGGTGGGAGGAGCTTCCAGTGGGTGGGGCTCAGGTGGGTGGGGCTCAGGTGGGAGGAGCTCCCAGTGGGTGGGGCTTTGGTGGGTGGGGCTCAGGTGGGCAGGGCACGGTAGGGTGGGGCTGTTCGCCATGGTGTGTGGGTCCAGGGTCCCCACAGCAGGCAGAGCTGAGTAGGTTCCTGCAGCCTCTGCAGGCGGGGGCGAGCAGGGGGCTCCCTCCACCCACCCCCGCCCTATAAATAACCTGATTCCGACCTGCTCCCGTGCTCCTTTCCTGGCCAGCGATGCCCTGTGGCCTCAGGTGGGGCCTCTGGGCCTTCTCTGTCCACCTGGCGCATCCCAGCTGCTTGCGAACATGCAGGCTGGGATGTCCTTCCCGCCCTACCAGGGCTGGCCTCTGTCCCTGCAGCCGCTCACCCTCCTTCCTGTCGGCAGACTGATGTGAATCCTGGAGTTCATCACTTCACCTCCCGCCCACAGCTTCTCCTGTGCTTCCACCTACAGGAAGGCCTTGGGGCTGGCCCTCCTCCTTGCAGCGGTCCAGGGAGAGGTTAAAGCTCTGGCTCCAAAGGGAGTCAGGATGCGCCTCCTCCAGATGGAACCCTGGCGACCAGAAGCCTCTACACGCGTAGCTCGAGTATGCGGGAACCAGAACTTTTACTCCAAACCGCCAGGACCTTCCCAGCTCCCAGGTAACCTCTGATTCTGAAAGTCACGCCCACAACCCGCCCCCCAGCGCCATCTTTACAGCACACAGCCGCAGAGAAGAAAGGCCGCAGGGGGGGGGAGGGGCTCCACAGCTCCTGGAGAATGCACCAGGTCCCAAAAAGAGCCAAGATCACCGGGAAGTCCCGGATGGGGTAGGTGCCGCATCCCGCCTCCTCCAGATGGAACCCCGGCGACCAGGAGCCTCTACAAGCATAGCTCGAGCATGCAGGAACCAGGACTTTTACTCCAAACCACGTGGCCACTTACACGGCCGCACGACATCTCCCTATATACAAAGTGATCAATGCAAAGTAAATCATCTAAAGTTTCTCCCTGAAAATCAGGCTTAACTCTTATACAAACCACAACACCCAATAGGAGAGAGAGAACAAAAGGGAATGCCCTGCCACAGAGACAGGGTGGGTTGGGGGTGGGGGGTGGGGGGTGGGAGGGATACTGGGATCTGCGGTGGTGGGAAATGGTCACTGGTGTAGGGATGGGTATTCGAAATAAACAATTAATTAAAAAAACAAAGGGAGTCAGGATGGCAGGGGGGAAATTACGGCCGGTGGTCTGGCTTCGGGCACCCTGTGGTCAGGCAAGTGAGCTGGACTCGGGCTGGGGTGGGGTTAGGTCTGGTCTGTGTCTCCCTAGGAAGGGCCGGGGCAGGCCAGGGGCCTAGGAGGGCCTGGGCTTGCTTCTGCCCGGCCACCTGAGGACATTGCTCAGGCCTGCAGAACCACACACTGGACCGTCCCTGCGCCCAGCACCCAAGCTGCCCGGACACTGCAGGACACAGGGGGACCAGGGCAGGGGCTGGGACAGCCGGGCCCACCCACTGCCGCTCCCCTGAGTGCTCCCCAAGCACTACGGGGTGTGACACTCCCTCCACACACATACACATATACACACTCACACACACACTCTCACACTTACACACTCACATTCACACACACACTCACACACAGACTCACACACTCTCACACATACTCTCACACTCACACACTCACAGACACACACACTCACACACAGACACACACACTCACACACATTCACACACACATACTCACACACATACTCACACTCACACACTCACACAGACACAGACACATTCACTCACTCATACACACTCATACACACTCAGACACACACACTCACATTCACACACACACTCACAGACATTCACTCACACTCAGACACACTCACACACTCACACACTCACACACACATACACTCACACAGACACACACTCACACTCACAAACACAGATCAATCCAGCGGTTTATTCTGTGGCTCCTCCTGCAGGCTCAGGTCCCGTCTCTGGTCTCACTACATTTTGTCAAACAGGCTCATTCCCGGCCCCCCGCCCGCGAGTGCCGCTGCGTCTGGCCTGGGTCCCCCACTCGGGATGTGTCTGAGGGAGGAGGTTCAGCCCTCCACCCGTGACTCTGATGCCCTCAGGCTGGGCCAGGCTCAGAGATGCCCCCACCTCCCACCCCTGCTGCCCGGGCCCCTGGGCTTCACCCCCTCAGCCCTTTGCGTCTGGTGTGTAGCTGCCCAGTGCGTGGGAAGGCAGGGCTGGCCTGGCATGGGGTCTCCACCTTCCAGAAAGGGATGGTCGGGGGCAAGTTTCTTTGGTTTGTTTGGGGCCGCACCTGGCAGTGCTCAGGGCTCACCCCGGTGAGGCTCGGGGGTCCATCTGTAGTGCTGAGAACCCACCCAGCGGGGCCATGTACACAAAGCTTAGCCCATGTGCCACCTTCCTGGCCCGATGGGCAGCTCTGTGAGGAACGCCAGGCAGAGGGCCCCTGCGACCGCCAGTCTAACACTCTCACCGACAGCTTCCAGGGACCCCAGTTCCCAGGAGCCCCTCCCAGCTGGGCTCACTCCATCTTCCCGTGCTGCTCACCAGCGCCGTGGTGGTCTCATGGTGGCTTGCGGCCAAATGTCCTGAAGGGTCAGGATCATGAATGGTTCTGTGCACAGATTGGCTCCGAGTGTCCCCTCTGCAGAAACACCAGCCCGAACCCTGGCTCCACTTTCTACTTGAGCTGCCTGTTGTTCCTAGATGGTTCCATCCCTCCCAGTCTGGGCACAACCTTATCCCAAAGACGATTCTCGACCTTTCTTCCCGTTCTGTGTGTTAATTGTATATGGACACGCACACGCACATGCAACACACACGCACACACACGTGTACACGCCCACACATACATGCATGCACGCACGCACACATATGCACATGCACGCATGCACATACAAACACACATGCACATACAAACACACGCATGCCCACACATGCACATGCATGCATGCATACACACACACATGCACGCATACACATACATGCACATGTGGTAAAGATCAGGCAGCTCTTTTCTCTTTCATTGCTCTGGCCTTGGGTATCATATCTGAACATGCCCTAACAGTCTGGTCTAAGAACGCTCCCCTTAGCTCGTACCTGGGGCCCAGCCCCTCCTGAGTTGGTGCTTCTAGCGGCATGAGGTAGGGTCCTCCTGAATTCACTTCACACACCATCTTCTCGTCCCCACCTGGCTTGCAGAAAACAGTTCTTTTGCCACTGAACAGTCTGGCAGCCTCTATGCAGATCATTTGGCCGTTTGTGAGACAATTTGAGTGGGACGATGCCTGGGCTCCCGATTCCAACTCTTCCAACTCGGTCACCTCCTCGTCCAGCCTCACGCCATCTCTGTGGGTTTTATTATCGTAGTTTATGGATATTTCGGGATCAGGAAGCATGTCTTCCAACTTTGTTTTTTTCCAAGGCCGTCCTGGTTATCAGGGCGCTCACAACTCTGTGCATATTTGCAGACCAGCTTTTCCACCTCTGCGAACACAGGCTGTCGGCTCATGGGTGGAGGATGTGCTGAGCCTGTGGAACCGTGGAGAACCCCAGCACTGACGGTCTTCCTGTGGCACTGGGCTGGGGCCGAGCCACTGCCCAGCTCTCAGGATATAAACGCTTGCTCCTGGGCTCCCCACTCCCCTGGTGTCTCTCTCTGGGGCGCCCTTGGCAATGCAGTGGCCTCCTCCGTTCTCTGCTGGCGTGAGTCCCGAGTCCCGGGGGTGGTTTGGGTCTCCTCACATTTCTGATTCCTGCTGGTGGGTTCTGCCACGCGAATGTGGGGGTTATTAGGGTTTCCCGCCCTTGCGATCGAATGTGCCACTAGTGCAGCCATTTCGTTTCTTCTTTGAAAGGCATTTCCCCATTGGTCCGTCATCCCAAATTCTCATTTGATCTTTCTCTGCAATTGCACCTGCCTTCTGTCTTGCCTAGCCCCCCTCCAAGCCCTCCCTCAGGGACCCCCACCTGCCCAGCCCCAGGCTGGCTCCTCTGTGTACCCAGTTACTGGCACTTAATTTTCTGCTTTTGTTTTCGTTGCCCACCTGTGTACCTGTCCTGGGTGGGGGCAGGGGCATTGCCCTCCCGGTGCCCACTGAGACCAGGAGCCCACAATGGCTGGTGGACTGGGGGACAGCAGCACCTCCAACAGCCCCTCAGTCACACCTCACCCTGCCTGCCCTCTCGCACCCCGTACAGACTGACCCTGCACCCAGGGTCCAGAGGTGAAACTCTTCCCTGCCGGAGCTGGGTGGCTGACAGCCCTGGCAGCTCAGAGACCTCACTCGTTGGCAGAGGTGAAGCCTTGGAGACAATCGAAGCTTCTCCCGTGTAACCTCCCCCCAGAAACGGCCCCTAACTGTGCTCACGGTGCGTGTAAGAACACCCAGGGGGCCGAATGCCTGATCCGGATTCCCCCTTCCAGACGCCTTTGTAGTAAACATGTCGGACATGGGGCTGGAGCAATCAGACAGTGGGGAGGGCACTTGTCTCTTTTAAATTTAAAATTTTTTTTAAATTATTGAATCACCGTGAGATATAGTTACAAGCTTTCATGTTTGAGTTGCAATCGCACAATGATCAAACACCCATCCCTCCACCAGTGTACATTCCCCACCACCAGTGTCCCCAGTATCCTCCCCTTTCCAATCCTCCCCCTGCCTCCATGGCAGACAATTTCCCCCATACTCTCTCTCTACTTTGGGGCATTATGGTTTGCAATACAGATACTGAGAGGCCGTCCTGTTTGGTCCTTTATCTACTTTCAGCACACGTCTCCCATCCCGACCGACTGGGCATTTGCCATTGAAGCAGCCGACCTGGGTTCGATTCCCGGCACCCCATATGGTTCTCTGAGCCCCAGGAGTGATCCCTGAGCATAGCTGGGAGTATAAGCCCCGAGGATCACCAGATATGGTCTAACCCCTTCCTCCCCCAAAATTATTACAGGACCCAAGGGCCAGAGAGAAAGCTGAGTGGAGGTTTTGCATGCAGGAGGCCCTGCTCCGATTTCCAGCACGACTGGGTGCCCTGGGAACTGCTGGAAGTGACCCTGAGCATGGCTGGCGTAGCCCAAACACCCGCCTCAAAAGGGAACAGAGGGGCCCAGACGCAGGAACTGCCGATGGCAGGGACGAGCTAAAAGGCTGGGCTTGGAAGATGAGCTGGGGCGGGGGGTGCTAATGCATGCACAAGGGGTTTCGGGGTCACTGGCAGACATCCTTAACTTCTGCCTTGACCGGGGCGGCTGTGTTTTCCACGGCGTGGCTTCACTGTTGGGCACCCCTTTCCCATGGAGCTTGGCGAGGCCACAAGTGTTTGCTGAGCCACGGGGTTGCTGAGATGTCTCTCCCTGGCCCAGCTGTGCTGGGTCCTGGGGTCCCCTGATGGGGGCCGGGCTGGACTGGGCTATCCCAGGGCATCGGACACGAGGAGATGTCAGATGCTGCAGACTCGTAAGATTGGGGGCCTTGGGGCGGCGTCTCTGCAGCGCCCCCTGCAGGCGGGAACTCGGGCTGCATGGAGCAGCCAGTCACAGGGGGCCAGGCCGGGGCATAGCGGGGGCTCAGGGTAGAGTTTGAGGTGCTACGAGGATCCCCAGAACCCTCAGACTGGCAGAAGAGAAGTAGGGAGGGACATGTTCAGAGTGCACACCTAGCTTCCCCCCCCCCCCCCGCAGCACTCAGCAGCCTGCAGATGCTGGGGTCCGGGTCCCCTGGAGGGCCTTGGGCAGACGCCCGGGGTCTACATCTTTGCTGAGGGTCTCCCTGCACGCTCCGTCTCCTCGCCAAGGACCCATGTGCTCACGCAGATCCCATTGCCCCGAAACGCCCATCTGGTTATTACCATTTTGCACACAATAGCAAAACACAGTCCCCCCTGGATGCAGGAAGGGGCTGCAATCTTCATCATCTTTTATCGTCGGCCTTAATTGTATATCATTTTTAATGACAGCTTAAAAAATAAGTTATTCTTGCTGGCACTTTTATGGCCAATATAATGCCGGAGATCAGGAGCTTTATTATTTTGCATTCTGGGTATCAGACACTCCCGGAGAGGCGGAGGCAAGCCGTGGATGGCGGGGGCTGCCGTGGAGATCGGTCTCCAGAAGGGGCCCGATTACACAGGTCCCCTGGCCTTTTATTTCTGTGTCTGTATAATAATTGTAATTTTCCTGCGGAAACCGAGTGTTGGATAAAGACTTCCCTAAAGGGGTAATTTAATTTAATAAAAAAAGCTCTGCCCAGGTCAGTATTACACAAAAGGCAGGAGACGCTTCCAGCACGGGCCTCCTAGTCCTCCACCAGCGCTTCCCAGAGGCTGTTTCTCTGGCTTCATCCCTGATCAAGAATTTGGTCTCTTAATACAAGGGAGAAAGGCAAAGACTCACTAATCACTAAGCCCACAGTGCCCTAACCTCTTTTCAAATTTAGGAGAAAAATACCCTAAATGAAAGCAAGAAGAATGCCCATTTGGGGGTTCCTGCCCACGGCTGCTCAGATCCACTGATTCCCACGGTGAATGCTGGGAGCATCCGTCCTTCCCTGCAGTCCCCAGAAGCAGCCCTACTCGGCCCTGCGGGTTTCTTGGGAAGACCCTCCCCATGGCCGGCCACCCACAGGAAGGAGATGGGGTGTCTCTGCCTGTTCATTCTGGAAGCACTCTGCCTGTACCCCAGGGCAGAAAGAGCCCAAGTCTCCAAATGCCCCAGCACCCAGGACGTCCCGGACACCATCTGCTACACATGGGGTGGGAGTGGAGGCCGGGGGCCAGGGCCAGGGCTGAGACAGGGACAGAGAACCGTGCTGCAGGGTGGGAACGGGAGACTGGCACTGGGGTTAGAGGCTCCTGCAGGTCCTGACTCAGTACTTAGGACTCAGCCCTGCTTACAGCCAGGGAGAAGAAACCCCGGGTGGCAGGAAACCAGTGAACAGGATTGGGAGGGAGGGAGGGAGGGACTTCTCAGGGTGTCTGCGGAGGGGCCGGGACACAGGGATGGAGTTAGAGGGGGTGCCATGTGCGGGAACCCCGGGGCTCCCACGTGGTGGGACTGTCCTTCTGTGATGGACGGGCTCCCGAGGGGCTCCTCTGTGCACTCTTGGTGGTGCGCGGGGGGTCTCAGGGTCACACTCAGCAGTGGAGCGTGCGGTGCTGAGGACCAGGCCAGACGGACCATGCAAGCTGTCCGCATTCAAGCTCCCTTTCTGCAAAATGCAGAAAGTACAGAGTTTTTAGTACAAAACCAAGTGCTGGGGATCCGGGGCTCCACCCACCTCACCTGTGTGTGTGTAAAGATGCTGAGGGCTTCACCCCAGACCTTTCACAGAGCTCTGTGAAAGCACGCCCCTCTGCTGCCACACCCCTCAATTGCCACGCCCCTCCTGATGCCACGCCCCTCTGTGATGCTACGCCCCGGTGTTAGGCCACGCCCCTCTGTGGAGCCTCTCCTCTCTGCTGCCATGCCCGCTATGATTCTATACCCCTATGTGCAAAGCCCCTATGTGAAGCCACGCCCCTCCTTGAAGCCACGCCCCATGTGCTGCCACGCCCCTCTGTGAAGCCACGCCCTCCTCTGGCACACCCTCCGTGAAGCCACGCCCTCTGCGACACGCCCCTCTGTAGGCCACGCCCTTCTGCCACGCCCCCTTAGTCAGCTGGTGTCCCTAGGTGCTCTGTCCATGGACATGCCCAGCAGACACCATTTACCCGTGTGGCTTTTTTCTCTCCCCCCACCCCAGCTTTTCTGAGATGGACCCTCCCACTCTGCTCCTCCGCTCCTGCTGACAGGGGCCCTGTGTGGCCATGCCCACTGATAGGTGTGTGCTGGAGATGGACACGTGTGTCCTTGCGAGGGCTCAGGACACTGTGGGTGCACCCTGAGGGGTGCCTGCCCCTCTCTCTGGAAGGCACCTCAGAGGCGTGTCTGTCCTGCCACATTCCTCCCACACCTGGCCTCAGAGGGGGCTGAGTTCCCTCTCTGGGCAGCGCCAGCCACCCCCACTCTAACCCACCTGCTCTCCAGGGTGGGGGCGTGCTTGCCCTTGGGTTTGGAACAAGGTGGCCCCCAACCTCAGTTTTCAAGTGAGCAGGAAGAGGTGTGGCTGCCTTTGCCCCAGGTGGTCCATGAGGGCAGAAGCGGTGCTGACCGCACCCAGCATGAGGCAGGGCTGGTTCCTGTCCGAGCCAACCTTCCCTGCCTCCCCACGCCTGTGGCCACACCTGTTCCGCATACCAGCCCATGGCCCAGCATCCTCCCTCTGCAGACCTCCATCCAGCCATCTCCAGAATCTTGCATGCGCGCTGGGACCGGTTTACCAGGGCAAGCCCAGGCCATGACACAGCACAGCGTCCTACTCAGCGCTGTGGAGATGGCGTGGACGAGCCCCGGGGATTCAACACGGAGCCGTCGGTGTGCCCACAGCAGCCTGGGACAAGTCATGGAGCCCCTGCCCCCCACCCCTCCCGTGTCCAGGGGTCACTTAGCTCAGACTCAGAAACAGCATGGGTGGGCAAGTGAATGCAAGTGCATGCACACACATGTGCACATGTGCAGAGACATCTGACATAGACACCCACACGCACACATGGATACAAATACATGATCCCGCCGTAGAAAGAAGGATTCCTGCCTTCTTCAGCCACGCGGACGTGCCCGGGAGCATGTAGGCGCTCAGTGAGGAGGACGGAGAGAAACTGCTGGGTGTTCTCGGGAGGGATCTAGGCGAGTCCAAACTTGAGAGACGGAGCCTGGGGGGAGTGGTGTCCAGGGCTGAGAGCTGGGACAGTTGAGGAGAGGCCTGCAGTCCTGCACAGCACGGCCTGGCACGGAGAGCCTGCATTGTCTGTCTGACAGCTGCAGAGAAAACAAGTCTTCAGCGTCCTCCGCGCGCACAAAATGATAATTAAGTGGGGTGATGGATGTGCTAACTAACCTTATTGTAGTAATCATTTCATAATATCCGGCATACAAATCATCACATTGTTTACCCTAAACCCACACAGTGCTCCGTGTCAATTATCTCTCAGTAAAGCTGGGAGACTCAGGGGCAGGGCTGGAACTGAAGCACCAGGCAGGCTAGGACTGCCACTTCCCCTTGGAGCCACCAACCCTCCTGGCTCCCGGCCTCTTGGCGCCCGCGGGTGAGAGAGGAGGAAGAGTAAGGGACCCAGGGACCCAGGCATGCTTTCTTCTTTCTCCCCACGCCCGAGACTGGGGGGAGCTCTGGGCCCTGGCAGCTCTTGCACGCAGACCTTCCACGGAAGACTTCGTTGGCAGGTTGGAACTGATTTCTGCATGGAGAGCATTTGTAGTCATGGAACGATAATTATATTGTCAGAAAATTCCCAACCATTTAGATGTGTTGAAAGTTTCATTTTCAGAGGCTGGTGCTGTTTGCATCATTATCTGCCGCCTGGCGCGGCCCCGTTCCTGGTCTGGCCCCGTACGGCACCCACGGAATCGATCGGGCGCCAGCTCTTCTGCTCGGGCGGCAATCATTTTGTGTTATTCGTTTTGGTAATTAAAACACAACTCCGAGGGCAGAAAGCAGCCCCCGCCCGAGGAGTGCGAGACGCTTGCCCGTAGATGGATCGGGGTGTCCAGCGGAATCAGACAAACGGCTCTCGGCAGCTTGCTGGCGGCTGCTGGACTCGCCCCCAGGGGCTCCTCAACTCGGAAGGGAAGATGATTCCTCTAGAAACTGCCTTTCATCGATGAAGACTTTTAAGAAAATGGGCCAACAGTCAAACGTGAAGCTCTTGCTTCAGGAGAGGGAGCACTCCCTATTCTACTCCCCTCTCCCCCAGGAACCCCACATGGATCAAGAGCTCCATCCTGCTCCCACGCACACCAGAGCCCCCCAGCAGGCGCCTGTCAGAGCCCCACCCCATGCCTTAGCTTTGACTCCGCAGGGGGACCCCAAGGGTCCTTCAAGCCCATGTGCTTTCACACCAGTCCTGTGTGTACACTCACCCGTGTGCTCACACATACTGCTGTGTGCAATGATCTATGTGTGCTCATGTGCTTGTATATACACTGTGCACTGCATGTGTGCATGAATTTGTGTGTGCATGCATGTGTATACATGGGCTGTATGCTGTTTGCATGCAATTATTCATGCGTGCACATAGGTGTGGACATGCACTGTGCACTGCTTGTGTGCATGCATTCGTGTGTGCATACACCTGTGTATATGGGCTGTGCACTGCTTGCATGCATTTATTCACGTGTGCATACGTGCATTGTGCACTGCTTGTGTACATCCACGTGGGCACGCATGCTTGTACATACGCTGTGCACTGCTTGTGTGCATGCATTCATGTGTGTTTACATGCACGTACATGTGCACGTGTGCACCTCCTGTGCATTGCTTGTGTGTGTGTGTGTGTGTGTGTGTCACCATGCACACACAGGCTTCAGTGATGTCGGTCATTGCCAGAGAAGCAGGTCCCGGTCAGGCTCTCGGCAGCAGGATGACTGCGGGCTCCGTTTGGAGGGCTGGCATCTCATTGAGTGGGGATTCCGCCTTCCGGAATGAATGGACAATAAATCCGAAGTGAGGGGCAGCTCAGATACGGCGGCTGCGCCAACAGTTCACGCTGCCCGTCAGCGACATTGCCCCGGCTGGCGGCCTCACCTCCCCGGTTAGCGGCTCAGCTCCGACACGGTTTTAAATTTCCCTTTAAACATTTGCTCTCACGCGGTGACAACCACCAGCACGATTTGCCTGGGGAACTGTCCCTGGAGGAGCAGATTGTGGCTGGAGATTGTCTGCAAAAGCCTCGCTGGGGCTCGGCCTGAGCTTGCTGCCCAGCGCCAAAGGATGTGGGAGGAAACTGGGCCTGGAAACCACACGTTCCGCAGAGCTCTCCAAAGAGACTGTTTGTCCTGGCACGGAGCTGGGCGTGCGTGCCAGCGTGCAGTCTGACAGGGAAGGTAGGTGCTTGGGAAACGGAGCCTGGGGCCCGGCCAGCAGTCATAGCCTGGCAGGACACAGCTTCCGGCCAGAGGCTGGGTGGTGAGTCAGGTTTATGGGAAGGTGGACACAGGAGCTGTCCAAGCCCTTCCGGGGATGGACAGAGCCCCGGGAAGGTCACGCCTGGACTCGGTCAAGCCAGCGCCAGCAGAGACGAGTCTTTGTCTTTCGGATTCCCCAGATATGGCACCGACAAAGGAGCAGACATGGTGACCCCAGATTCCCGGACGCCCAGGGGGTCTCGCAGGCAGGGTGACTATCGTGGGTGGGCTTTGGGCACCTTGGAGACACTTCCCGTGGGAGCTGGGGCACCCAGTGGCCTCCGCTCACCCCAAGCACAGTCCTAACCCCCCTTCCCTGCAGACCCCGCCGTCCCTTGCTGCCCTTTGTCTGCCTTTGTCAGCTTTCTCTGACTTGAAGCCCCGGTAGCTGAGCCTGTCAGGGCACCTGCCTGGCCCAGGTGCTGGACCTGGGTCTCAGGAGCTCACCTCCCCTGCACCCCTGAGTGGGCGTGCATCCGCATCATGGGCTGACCCAGAGGTCTCTGTGCGTGGGGCAGAGGAGGCCAAGGCTGCGGCAGACCAGAGATGGCAGCCCTTCTCTGGGCCCAGGGGCGGGGGCAGGGGTGTGGCCGCAGGGAGGGCAACCAGCAGGACGTGAGGGCAAGGATCCCGTCTGGGCAGCAGCTTTCTCTGACATGAAGCCCCGGTGGCAAAAGTACCAGCTCTTCAGGGACTCCGGGGCCTCAGCCCCTGGCCCAGTGCAGGCAGGAGGGCTTGGCACTGGGCACAAAAGCGGGGCCTGCGGGCAGGGGCTCAGCTCCCCTCCAGGACGAGTGTGTGGGTGCCAGCAGCCCAGCGGGAGGAGACAGAAGGAGAATGGGGTGGGGAGGGCTTGTGGACACCACACCTCCAGGAACACGGTGAAGAGGATCTCAGGGGCCCCGGTCAGGGGGTCCCGGCCAGGGTCCCTGGAGAGCGCTCACAGACCCACTCTGGATTGGGGGCTGGACGGGTACCCACGGAGGTCTCCTGTCCCCCAGGGCAGCACAGAGCAATTGCAGGGCCCGGCACTTGCTTCTTTCCCTGGGCCCAGCCTCCTCGTGTGCCCACTGCCTGCTGCCCACTTCCCACTGCCCGTTGCCCACCGACCACTGCCCACTGCCCACTGCCCACTGACCCTGCCTACTGCCCACTGACTGCTGACCACAGCCCACTGTCCACTGACCGCTGACCGCTGCCCACTGACCGCTTCACACTGGCCCTGTCACTGCCCACTGCCCATTTCCCATTACCCGATGACTGCTGTCTACTGTCCACTGACTGCTGACCGCTGCCCACTTCCCACTGCCCATTTCCTGCTGCCCGCTGCCCACTGCCCACTGACCCTGTCTATTGCCCGCTGCCCAATTACCCTGCCTACTGCCCACTGCCCACTGCCCACTTCCAGTTGCCCGCTGCCCACTGTCCACTGACTTTTGACTGCTGTGCACTACCCACTAACCACTGCCCGCTGCCCACTGACTGCTGCCACAGGCCATGGCAATGCTTCTGTGTCCCAGTGCTGCCCTGCTGTCCTCCCGCTGGTGGCCTCACTCAGAGTGACCTGCGTGACGTGGTGAGCCTGGCGGGGCCCACCCTGACCCGCTCCTGCCCCCGAAGAGACTGAAGCAGCCCCGAGCATGGGGCGGGTTCGAGCAGCACCTGCTTCCGGACCCTTGAGTGGGGCAGCTGTGAGGCTCAGGCCGGGCCTGCAGGGTGGGAGCTGGTGTGGGAGCAGGCGTGGCCCCTCAGCCCTGTAGGAGTGGCCTGGGGATGCTCCTGGCTGGGCCCAGCCCTTGGCGAGGCAGCAGGACAGGCAAGTGCCAGGAGAGGCTGTAGCGTGACGGCAGCCCCAGAGGCCGGGCAGCAGTGCCCGCTCGGTGATGGTCACGGGGACACGAGGGCTCATCCTTAATGAGGAAGCGGCCATGGGGTTTCAGGGTCAGCCGGAAGGCAAAATGCAGTGCAGAGGGGGCAGGGACGGCTGAGGGACGCCCACTCGGGCCAGCAGGCGGGGGACAGCCCTGGACACAACTCTGTCCTCTCTGCGCCCCAGGCGTCTGCACCGGGCACTGCAGAGGGCACCACGGCCACCATCCAGGACCATCACAGCCTGTTGGCCAGGGAGGGCCCCTAGGGGGCTGACACCCCTCGCCACACGGCCCGGGCAACCCCAGGGAGCACATCACGGGGGTCCCATCCTCACTCCTTCCCAGAGGAGCCCAGTGGGCCAGGAGGCAGCTGGCAGAGCTGTGGGGTCCCAGAGCTGGCCTCAGCCGGCAAGTGACAGCACCCCAGTGACCCCGGGAACAAGCAGCCTCAAGAAGCCCCTGACAGCCCCAAGTCTGTGCTGTGACCCACGACCAGACTACTGGGACCCAGGACCCCATCCACCTGTGACCCCTGACCCAGAGGTTTTTCTCGAGAGACCCCTGATCCCCACAAAGTGGTCCAAGGGCTGGCAAGTCATGGAGCAGAGCAGAGAGCCTGGTGTGTGTCTCTGTGTGTGTGTGCATGCAAGTGTGTGCGCGTGTGTATATGCATGTGTGAGTGTGTGCATGTGCGCGTGGTATGTGCGTGTATGTGTGCACATGTGTGTGCATATGTGTATGTGTGTGTGGTGTGTGTTCATCTGTATGCGTGCATGTGTGTGCACGTGTGTGCATGTGTGTGTGCATGGTGTGTGTAAGCATGTATATGTGCACGTGCATATGTGTGCATGGCGTGTGTGCATGCATGTATATGTGCATTTGTGTGGGCGTATGTATGTGTATGTGTGTGGTATATGTGTGCATATGTGTCTGCAAGTATATGTGTGTATGTGTGTGTGCGTGTGCTGTGCCACCAGCTAGTCCCGTGGGCTGGGTGACAATGACACCAGCTCTGTCACCCTGGTCAGCAGCTCAGGGTGCTGGAACCCCCCCCCCCCCCCCCCCCGTCTAGAGGAGGCACAGCTAGAGGCAGCCTCCGCTCCTACCTGGCCGGGGGGGAAACTGAGTCCCACTGAGTGACCCAGGGAGCAGAGTGGAACTGTGATTGGGTCCCCGTCCCCACGGTTTGCATCCATGTGCAGGGCATGGAGAACAGCCACGCCGCAGTGCGGTCACCCCTGAAGGAGACAGACACACCCGATCCACCACACCCCGCGGAACTGCAAGCTTGTGCCCCACATTCTGCTGTCACGTGTGTCGGGACCCACAACACACCCTGTACATACATGCACACGTGTGCCGACTGCTTGCAGCTGCGGATTCTGGCAGCACGTCAGGGACGGGCCGTCCCTGACACGGGCACACTGAGCCCTCCGCACCGGGGCGAGACGCGCCTTCGATCGCCACCAGCAATTAGGTGTTTGCCGAGGGGACCCAGACGCCCACTCTCATTAGAGTCTCTATCGAACGTGATGATCTGCAGCACGTCTCGGCCTGCGGAGGCACTTGGTTATTTTCTATAAAGTGAATAACACCTAATTACCCGCCACTACCTGGTTATTAGCTTTTTATATCATGTGCAGAGTGAGACAGTCACCTGTGAATACACAATACCGTGGTTTATTTGTTTGGGTGGTGGGGGACAGCCCGGCCACCTCAGCGCTCTGTTGTCTCGTGGCTGGTGGGAAGTGGACAGGCATGAGCCCCTCACACTCCCCGGGGCACTCAGTGGTGGGTGGACGTGGGGTCAGGCTCACCCCCTCGGCCCCGGTGAGGGTGACAGTCTGCATGCGGGGCTGGGCTGGGCCCGGGCAGAGACCAGCATGACGGAGACCCTGGGAGAAGCCCAGCGGCCCCTGGGGGAGAGGCTGCCCTGGCCCGGGTGCCTCCCCCTCTGCACCTCTGCAAGTCTCCCTTCCTCGTCTGCTGCAGAGTGCAGCCCCTGTGGATGAGGTGCGGGGTTCCCCGCAGCCCACAGGTGGCCAGGGTGTGCAGCACGGGACCCCGGCCCACCGACCAGCTCGCAAGGGGCCAGGCCACTGCGCCAGCTGCACATTCTCCGCCACTGCTTCCCTGCCTGCTGACCGCAGGGCAGATGTCTGGCCCTCGGTGGATGGCACTGGGGGTGGAGGGTGGGCAGAGAACGGGGGGCAGCCACAGGGTGGATGGAGAGACAGGCAGGGTGTATGGACAGGACATATGGATGGACAGAGGGTGCTGGAGAGAGGGTGATGGTCAGAGGACGGCCGCTCAGCACGGGATGCACGAGCAGCTCCTGGACGATGGGGTCCAGGCCGGCCAAGCACACCGAAGCTGAGTGCTTCGACACAGGATGGGTAGGCACAAGGAACAGGAGGCTGGACATGCGGTGGGGGGTGCCGAGAGACGGCAGACTTCTCCCTGGAGTACAGGCGTCCAGTCACAGGATGGGGACACACAGGTGGGCAAGGGCCAGTGTGTGGCGAATGAAGGACACGGACATTCCTTGTCAGGCGCCTCAGTGACCTGCTTGTTCTGCTCAGAAGCTCCTGCCCGATCAGCACAGTCCAGCCTGCGCCGCACCTGCCCACTGGCTCCTTGGACGCTCGCCAGGGCGGGGGGGGGGGAATGTGGCCGCCAAGCCCCCCCCCCCCCGCCCCGCTCCCCTGCCCGCCTCCAGCTGGCTTCTGTGCCCACCCCATGTGGTGCCTGTGATGCCTTATCCTGGCTCTGCCCTATCCTGTGATGCCCTATCCTGGGACACACTGGCCATGCATGTCACTGTCCAACCCTGAGTCCGCCCCCAGCGCCGCACAGCGACCCTGAGCACCCCAGGAGTGACCCTGAGCACGGAACCAGGAGCCCTGAGCACATCAGGTGAGGCCCCAAGCAAGACAAAGGCAGAAATAAATCCAGCCTGGATCTGGTAAAGTCTGGCTTCCTGGAGGCGGGGCTGCCAAGGGAAAACCACCCCCTCTGGCAACATGTGCACAGACCCCCCACCCCCGTGTGGCCTCTGAGACCAGCAGGGCTTCTGGACACATGTGGGGCCCCCAGAGTCTCCACTCTGCACCCCAATTCCTGCGCCCGCAGCTGGCTGGTGACCGAGAGTCCCCGACTGTCCCGCGGGCCCGCGTGGCACTGCATGGCACCTCGGCCCGCCACGTGGGACAGGCAGCCTTGGCCCTGCTGCTCTGGTTTCATCCCAGGGATGGGATGCGGCCCTTCCCCCCTTTCCCCTGGAGTTCCTGCGTCTATGCCGGCCCCAAAGGCACTTCGCTGGCACACAGATTTCAGGGAAAATATTCCCGGGAGAGGACAGCTTCTGAGCATCGGGGACTCCCGGGGCCAAGCGCCGCTGGACTGTCCACCCTGGTCCTCCCGCTTCCAAGTGCATCAAAGGCCTTTTCATCCCCTCCTCCTGCCCAGCTCTGCTCCCTACTGACGTCCACACCGCGACAGGCCGGGCGCAGACACGCTTCCTGCCCGCCTTCCTGGGAGGGTTTCTGTCCTTCACCAGTACAGTGACAAGAACGGCGTTTGGTCCTTGAGGAGGAAACTAAAGCAAATGATTCCCCCTGATTTTCTTTCTTTTTTACCAGGGATGGGAGGGAGGGAGTCACACCTGACAGTGCTCAGGGCTGGCTCCTGGCTCTGTGCTCAGAGATCACTCCTTGGCGGTGCTCCGGGGACCATGTCGGGTGCCAAGGATCGAACCCCAGCCCCACAGGCCAGACAGGCACCCTCTCCGCTGTGCTGCAGCTCCATCTGTCTGTCCATCCACCTGTCTGTCTGTCAAAGCCAGGGCGCACCCACGTCGGGGGGGGGGGGGGAACGCGCTGCCCACTGCACTGTCCTCCCCCAGAGCCTGCCTCCCCTCCTCCTTGCTGGCTGAAGCAGAAGTGGTGGGCGCGCTGTTACCGCTCAGCCGGGGACGGGCCAGGTCAGCGGGGACACGCATGTGGGAAGAGACAACAGCCAACCTGACACGAGATTTATTAGAGCGCGTTGGCACAAACACCGCTGTTCCGCGCCGTCTCTGTAGAGA
This sequence comes from Sorex fumeus, assembly GCF_029834395.1. Lineage (NCBI taxonomy): Eukaryota > Metazoa > Chordata > Mammalia > Eulipotyphla > Soricidae > Sorex > Sorex fumeus. The sequence goes on along the minus strand of NW_026606433.1, from coordinate 11,182 downwards.
CAGAGGATTCCAGACGGGCGTGATTCATAAGGGGCAGGGCTTGTGCACGGCCAGGGGGCTGCCCTCCACACCCGGCGCCCTCCACAGCCCCACACTGCCCGCTTAGTGCCCAGAGGCACCAGCTGCGGGACGCCTGCGACTCTGGCCGTCACCCCCACTGGGGACACATAGTGAGACCCCCGGGAGCACATGAGGGGCCCCAGGCAGCTGTGGCTGGGCCCTGCCCCCCCCAACTCACAGCAGCCCCGAGTGGGGGCAGGAGAAGGGGCTCTCGCACACTGGACGGGGCAGGGGGATGCTCAGACAAACCCCCCCCCATGCACCCAGAGGCGGCTGGAAACATCAGCTGATGAGGAAAACTCACCCCAGCACTGTGGCCGCGGCCCACGCTTTAGCATGTCCGTGGCCCGAGATCAAAGACCCTCCCCACACACACTCCGAGAGGGCCAGGGGGCCACCGCAGCTGCACCCCAGGACTCCCGCACGTCACCCGCGCACCACCAGGCGCGAAGGACCCCCTGCCAGCCCTTCCGGAAGCCGGGGCCGTGCAGCCGCCGCTGGTTGCCATGGAGAGGGGGGTGGATGGCTCGGCACAGCTGTGCGGATGTCTCCCCCGAGACGCCGTGACAGGCGGACTGAAGTGGCAAATGAGCAGCCATCATCTCCCGGCTCTGGCAAGGCGGCCGCAAGAGGCGCGGGGCTGGGAACGCGTCCTGCAAAATGAACTCATCCATCTCGGCTGGGAGAACTGCCGGCCGCCTGGGGAGTCTGGCCGGGTCTCCCCGAAACCCGTCCCGGTAAACCTGCCTGACAGAGATGCACATCTGCCCCCTCCCGCCCCCGCCCCTGACAGCACAGGGGACCCCAGAGGGTTCCAGGGATGGAGCCAGGCAGGCACGCGCCCAGCCCTGCGCCCCCCTCCCGCCCGTTGGGCAGTGTGACTTTAAGCATCTGTGCTTAAAGTCTCTGGGACTGGCCTTTCTCTCCTCTGAAGGGGGGGCCGTGGGGTCCAGCCCGTGGCCCTCGCCGGGCCACAGTCTGGCCTACAGACCCCGCTGACCCGAGCATCCCCACGGCTTGGGCAGGGCTGTGCTCATCACAGGCTTGGCCAGGGGGGTTTCCCGGCTTGGGGCTCACCAGCCTGTAGAGAATCTCGGTCACTGCTCTGGGTAAGGGGACCCGGGGTCGCCATCGGGGCTGCCCACCTACCCTGTCTCACCTGCTCACGGTGCCAGGAGTGGGTGGGGTCGGGGGCCCAGGCTCATTTCTGGCCAAGCCCACCTCTCCTCTCTCCCACCCCACATGATTCTGTCTCCCCCAGCCTGAGCAGGACGCTGGACACTGATGCAGTGCCTGCCCTCGGCCCCCGAGGCAGACTTGAGCTGAGTGGGAGGGGGGGAACCAAGGGCACCCCAAGGAGATTCTTCGCAGACATGTACTTCCCCTGTGAGATTTGGGGCACGCTCAGGAGATACTCTGGGGGGCTCGAGGGCTGTGCTAAGAGGGTCACACCCCAGGCACCAGGGGAGCCGGGCAGTGCAGGGGTGAGGCCAGCCCACCCGCCTTCCACACCTGCACATCATTCCCGGCCCCTCTCACGGCTGCATCAACGGGGGCCCCTGGGCAGGAGAGTCAGGGTCCTGGGGGGGCCGTAGGGCTGGAGATAAGACGGTGGGGATGACCTGGCTTTGGTTCGACCCCCAGCCTGGAGCCCCGCCGGGCTGACTCCTGAGCAGAATCCGGGGTCAGCCCTGAGCACTCCTGGGTGTGGCCCCCCCAAAAAAGACAAACAACACAAGCCCCAGCGCCAGGTGGCGCGACCGTGCAGCTGCCTGCCCTCAGGGATGTGTTTGCCGATCTGGCCTCTGAGCGTGCCACTCGTCACGGGTCACCCGACACTGGACACGCCCAGCTGCTGTCACCAGGGATGAGCAAGACAGCAGGACACAGCTCTCCAAGATGAGCATCCCCCAGGACACTTCGCTGGGCTCTGTGTCCTCACACACGCCTGTCCAGAGCCGGGCAGAGGACACCACCTGCTACCACTCATAGATGTGGGCGAGGGGGAGGTAGTGGGCAGTTCCCCCCGTGGGGAGGGACCTTCACAGAGAGCAGGGGCCCGGCTCAGCAGGATGGCCCTGTGGCCACAGTGAGCCTCACTCAGACCCCCAGCAGCGGTGTTGACCACACGTGGCCGGGGATGTAGAGGCTCAGGTCACAAGCAGGTAGCAGGAGACCTGAGAGGAACAAGCCAGGCAGCCCAGCCGCAGAGCGCGAACGAGGAGAGACCGTGTCCTGAGAATTAGGTCCTGCTCCTGGTGGGGCCAGGACACGGGCATCAGTGACGTCCGTCTTCCTGGGACTTTTACTTCCCAGTAAAACAAGAGATGGGAAAGGGAATGGGGGTGGAAAACTGTTTGGAGAAATGATGGCAAGAAATTCAACAGATTTTTGTGTCTATTCTCCTATCACTATTTATCCCTTCGCTCGAAGTTTTATGTTTTATTTCTGCATAAAACTAAAAAAAAACTATTTCATTGAAAGCACCATGAAGTGTGACCTTCCCTCCCCCCACCTCCCCCAGCCCCCAATTTCCCTCCCAGCCCCAACCCGCTCCTTAGGCACAGAACACATTTGCCTTAATATTGCTTATTCCAACAAAACTTTCAGAACTGGCAAATAGAATCTGTTTTCCTGACACGTGCTAAAATTAGTTAATGAATTCAACAGCAAATGAAAGATGATCGTGTCACAAAAAAAAAAAAAAAGAAATTAGAAAGAATCCCAACAGACTACAAACATAAGTGCCAGAAACTGCTTCAAAGCCACGCCTGACCTGACCGGGCAAAGACCACGAGCAAGGGACAGCCCTCAAAGCAGCCAGAGCATAGGATGCATCACGCACAGGATTAAAAAATAATAATAATAAAGCAAAGATAGAAGGGGAACGATCGAACGATACATCCAGAACAGGAGCAAAAATCAACCTAGAGTTCCGTGTCCAGCACAAGTAGCCGTCAAGGAGCAAAACCAAGGTCTCCTCAGACACATAGCTTTCCAGCCGCTGCCGTCGGTGGGAAGATGCTTCAGGGTGTCCTTTAGGCAGGAAGACAGGGTCCTGGTGGAACTCGAGGACTCAAGGGTCTGTCACAGGGCGGATGTCCTCCCTACACGGGCAGCTCCGTGGACACGGGCGGAAGCGGGCTTCTTTCCAATCCCTTTACTATGTAATTGCTTTAACAACACAGGATGATCCGGTGATGAATAACATGTGTCATGGTAAACATGTGATATTTATTTATTTATTTATTTTTAAAAGTTCTTATTAGTGAGACACCATGAGGTACAGTTGTAGACTTACACTTTTTTGCGCTTGGGTCTCAGTTATACCATGACCGAATGCCCATCCCTCCACCAGTGCCCATTCTCCACCACCACTGATCCCAGTAGCTCCCCCACCCCCCATTACCCCCCAATAGGGTTTTTTATTGATTGATTTTCTTTTTATTAGTGAAACACCATGAGGTACAGTCGTAGACTTACAAGGTTTTGTGCTTGGGTTTCAGTTATACCATGATCGAACACCCATCCTTCCACCAGTGCCCATTCTCCACCACCACGGATCCCGGTAGCCCTCCAACATGTGATATTTTAAATCTGTGTATTAATGACATGTGTGAGTGAAAAATGCACAGGGACTGTGGCACCGAGCAGGAAGATGGGGTGGTGGCGAGTGTGGGGACTCCCTCTCGGAGAGAAGCAGAGCTCATGACACGGCAAGGCAGATTAAGGAAAATCGTAAGGTGTACGCAGTGACTCAGGAGATGGCAGCTAATACTAAAGGAAAAGGGAGCAAAAAAAAAAAGCATAAATAGCATAGAAATGAGAGCGTAGGCCCCGATGATGCGAACCACCACATAGAATGCAAATTGTCGAATTCTACCCCACTGGAACAGCAGATGGGCTCTACTGGGTAAGGAGTCCAGAGGTGACCATCTGAGGCCTCCGGAAATGCAGCTAAGTGTAGGTGTGACTCAGGGACGGAAAACACATGACCAGGAAGATACACTGGGTAGGAAGACACAAACAGCGAAGTCCGTTTCAGAAGAAGAAGATGATCTGAGATCCAGAAGAGAATTTCACCACCAAAAAAAAGGGGGGGGGAGCGTTTCAAGAGGACCAAACAATCCAGTGCTTATGAACCTCATGCCCGGACTTCAAACTCCATGGAGCCAAGACGAGTAGATCTGTAATCACTTAATCACTTAACTTCCCGTTAGCCGTCGATTTGCTCGAGCGGGCGCCAGTAATGTCTCCATTTGTCCCTGTCACCTTCCTGGGGGAGAAGTCCTCGCTCCCCCCCCCCAAGAGCTGGCACCTTCCTGGGGGAGAAGTCCTCGTTCCCTCCCACAAGAGCTGGTGGGAAAGAGAGAAGGGGGTGAGGCGTGGAGATAGCGCTGGACCCCCCACCCCATCCGACCGGCATGCAGAACCCGCTGCTCCCAGAGAGCTGAGAGCACTTCTTCCCGGGCACCCGCAGAACCCACCCCGAGACCAGCAAGCCGCGTTGCCCGGCGAGGGACCCGCTCGCACAGGGCCGCCTCTCCAGCCCAGACTGAACGCAAGTGTAAACAAGAGGCAGAAATGTCACCAGCAAGTTTTTGCAAATGAAATGCCATGCTCCTACATGACCCACTGGCCAGGGAGACGTGTAAAAGATGAATTAGGAACGCGTCGGAGCTGAAGGAACATGGAAACATTACAAGGCAGGGTGTGGGCGGGCTAGCGGGGGCCCTCGTGGGGGAACTCGAGCCCCGCACGGCGTCCCTAGAAGGGCCGCTAAGGACCACCAGCTGGCGGCCAGCACCAGCGAGTAATTCAGAGGGGTGTAAGCCCCTGTCCTGCCCCCGCACAAGGAGGAAAGAAGGCGAAGGATGGAGTGCTGGCCACAGAAATGGGGCGCATGGCGGGGAGGGTGTGTGAGGGACCCGCATGTCCACGGGAGTCTGCTGGCCACAGGCCCCGCAGGGCGATTCTCAAACAGGAATAGGCCGGGGTGGAGGCCCAGGGTGAGGAAGGCAGGTAAGCCGCGGGGTGAAGCCACGCCCCCCGCGGGAGGACTGGGGGACACCCCAACGTTCAAGGACGGAGACCAGGAAAACAAGAGCATGAGCTGGGAAGGGGAAGGGTTGGGAGCAGAGGCAGGTTGGCAAGGATTGGGGAAGAGAGGGGTGGAGGGAGGAAGAGAGAGCGGGGAGAGGGAGAGAGGGAGAGGGAGATTCAGGGGGAGGAAGGCGGAGAGATGGGGAGGAAAGGGGATAAAGGAAGAGGGAGAGAGAAGGGCTGAGAAGGAGAGAGGGAGAGAGGAGGGGTGAGGAGAGAGGGAGAGAGGAGGGGTGAGGAGAGAGGGAGAGAGGAAGGGAGGAGAGAGGGAGAGGGGAAGGGCGAGGAAAGAGAGAGAGGAGGGGTGAGGAGAGAGGAGGGGTGAGAAGGAGAGAAGGAGACAGGAGGGGTGAGGATAGAGGGAGAGAGAAGGGGCGAGGAAAGAGGGAGAGAGGAGGGGTGAGTAGGAGAGAGGAGGATCAAGAAGGAGAAAGGAAGAGAGGACGGGTGACAAGAGAGGGAGAGAAGAGGGGCAAGGAGAGAGAAGGGGTAAGGAGAGAGAGGAGGGGCGAGGAGAGAGGGACAGAGGAGGGTCAAGGAGAGAGGAAGAGAGGAGGGGTGAGGAGAGAGAGGAGGGAGGAGGAGAGAGGGAGAGGGGAAGAGCGAGGAAAGAGAGAGAGGAGGGGTGAGGAGAGAGGAGGGGTGAGAAGGAGAGAAGGAGAGAGGAGGGGCGAGGAAAGAGGGAGAGAGGAGGGGTGATTAGGAGAGAGGAGGATCGAGAAGGAGAAAGGGGGGAAGGGCAAGGAGAGAAAGAGGAAGGGTGAGGAGAGAGGGAGAGAGAAGGGGAGAGTAGAAGAGAGGAGGATCGAGGAGAAAGGGAGAGAGGAGTGGCAAGGAAAGAGGAGAGAGGAGGAGTGAGGAGAGAGGAAGAGAGTAGGGGTGAGTAGGAGAGAGGGAGAAAGGAGGGGTGAGGAGAGAGAGGAGGATTGAGAAGGAGAAAGGGAGGGAAGAGGGGCGAGGAGGGAGGGAGAGAGGAGAGTGAGTAGGAGAGAGGAGGGTCAAGAAAGAGAGGGAGAGAGGAGGGCGAGGATAGAGGATAGAGAGAAGGGGTGAGGAGAGAGGAGGGGTGAGGAGAGAGGGACACAGGAGAGGCGAGGAGAGAGGGAGAGAGGAAGGGTGAGGAAAGAGAGAGAGAGGAGGGGTGAGGAAAGAGAGAGGAGGGGCGAGAAGAGAGGGAGAGAGGAGGGGTGAGTAGAATAGAGGAGGGTGAAGGAGAAAGGGAGAGAGAGGTGGACAGTCCTGTGTCCACGTAGACCCCACCACGAGCCAGGGGACAGTCCAGCACGGACTCTCCCCCCCCCAAAGGAGTCCCGCAGCCCCCGAGTCCAGCAGCAGGCACCCTCCAAAAGAGGTGCCCGTGGGCCCTCCGAGCCAGTGTGGGCCATGTTCTCCGGGACGAGGTGGGGGGGCTGTCCTGGCTTTATGGCAGTGGGACACCCGCAGGACGGGCCCTGCCCCCAGCCACCACCTTCTCCTCTCGCCCACCTGGACACCCCAAGCCTGAGAGAGACTCTCTGGGCCCAGACCTGGCATCTAACGTGTCCCCACCTGGTCCTTCCGAGAACCTCTCCCACCCGACCCGGCAGCCCCTGGATTCGCTGAAAGGACACCCGCGGGCACTCCTGCTTGCCACCCAGACGCCAGGGAGCAGGAAGTGGCAAAGGGACCCACACTTTGGCTGAGCACAGCTCAGGAATGGCCACAGGCGCGTCCCCGCACTATGAGCTGCCCGCACTGACCTGGCGCCGGAGGGGACTGGTCTCATCATCCTCTGGTCTTCGCTCTGGATGGGAACGGCAGAGCCAGGGCTGGGCAGGAGCTCAGCGAACACGCAGCAATGATGCCGGGGATGCCACCCACACACCCTGGAGGGTCAGCGACTGGCCGGCACATAGTCAGGGCAGAACCCGGCGGGGACTCCTCTGCTGAGGGCTCCGGAGAAGGGCCGCATGGAGGGTCTTGATGCTCAGAGAGGAGCTCGTTCTTCACACGGAAGCGAAGACGGGGATGCAGGAGGTTGGCGGCCTGTCGCTCACCGGGAGCTGATGGGTGGCGTCATGCGTCAGGGTGGCCGCACGCACGGCGAATCGCCAGCACCGCTAGAGCAACACCGTGAAAGTACCTCATCAGGGTGCAGATTATTCACAGTCTCGTGGGGGCCGGGACAGCGATGCCCGGGACTCAGGCCTCTCTGAGCAGCCTCACCTGGAGTCTATGAAGCATCCCGCAGAGGGTGGGGGCGGGGAGGGCACACCGTTGGGAGGGCGCTAACCGGGTTCCCCACGGCCGTTCTCCTGCTCCTTTACAGATGTCGGCGCTTCTAGGGTTTCCACGCGGGTCCGCCTCACTTGAGGCTGAGGGTCCCGACGAGGGTTCGAATGGACCCAGGGCCAGCGGCAAGCTACCTGGGCAGCGAAATGGGCCAGGCCAAAGTGCCACGATTCTTAACTATAAGTTAAGAGCTTGATCATAGACAAATGCTGTCATGATCCAAAAGTAACGAGGAGACTAGGATCCTGCTAGGGGTAGGAAAGACTATCTGGCCTGAGCACTGTAGTCTGAGATCGAGATGGCTAGGAGGGCAATTCTATAAGTTTGAAGTATTTCTTACTGTATCCATGCAAAATGATTTATATTATATATGCTTATGTGTTTGTTAGACAAGGAGAGAGGAAGAGAGAGGGGGAGGAAGGAGAGAGAGGGAGAGAGGAAGAAAAAGGGGGAAGGACAGAGAGAGGGAGAGAGAGGAAGAGGAGAGAGGGAGAGACAGAGGAGACAGCAGGGTGGCGGCTGTGTGCGGGGTCCAGCCCCACTGTGAGGGGTCCGGGTCTCCGTCCCTAAACCTCTCGGCGGCCCCCACAGCCCACACCCCCCCTCCCACAAGTGAGCCCATGCCGATGCCATCTGCATCCTAATGCCGGGAGCTTCTCCTGAGTCGTTTCCTCTGCTGCAGACCCATCAGTGCAGGCGGGAGATTGGCTCCTGCCTCACGTCCCCGGCTCTATGTCATTTTTGTGCATTTTACAACTGGCCTCTGGGCTGAGCCTCCGGGGATGAATCAGCGCCTCGGCTGGGCCATCCGGCAGGGACGGGGGCAGCCGGGCAGGGCAGCGCAGTGCAGAGGCTGCTGTCCAGGGACACACACGGCCTGGTGTGGGCCACTCAGTCCCCCACGGAGGCCCACGGGGCACGGGCAGTGATGATCTCTGAACCTGGGCAGGGGGGTCCCCAGTGCCCCAGGTAAGGCCTGCCGGGCTGAGATCTGGCACCAAGAGCCGCCCACGCTCTGATGGGTGAGGCTCTAAGACCCCCACGCCCACCAGAACCCTGATGGCAGCTGGGTCCAGGGACCTGCAGGGGGCGCTCTCTCGAGGAACGAGAGAACTAGGACAGAGACTCCCTTCCCCCTGCCCTGTCTCCCTGTCTCTGCTCCCCTCCCCCCTGCCCTGTCTGTCTCTGCTCCCCTCCCCCCTGCCCTGTCTCCCTGTCTTTGCTCCCCTCCCTCCTGCCCTGTCTCTCTGTCTCTGCTCCCCTCTCCCCTGCGGAAGGAAGGAAGGAAGGAGGGAGGGAGGGAGGGAGGGAGGGAGGGAGGGAGGGAAGGAAGGAAGGAAGGAAGGAGGGGGAGGGAGGGAGGGAAGGAAGGAAGGAAGGAAGGAAGGAAGGAAGGAAGGAAGGAAGGAAGGAAGGAAGGAAGGATGGGAGGAAGGAAGGGAAAGACAGACCATCTATTTTGGGGGCTGGATAGTATAGCGGGAAGGGCACTTTCCTTGCTCACAGCTGACCTGGGTTCGATCCCCGACAGCCCATTGGACCCTGTGCACCACCAGGAGTGAGTCCTGGCACCACTGTGTGCCACAGACAAACACCATCTTGGAAAAGCCACGTGTGCTGGGCGCCAGGCTGGGCGCTTGGGTGACCTCCTGACAAGGGGGCAAGGGATGCTTCCACCCAGAAGCCCCCCAGATGAAATGAGAGAACGGGATGGTGGCCATGGGCCTCTGTCTGGGACGGGGCACTGGCTGGGTGCCTGTGTTGCCTCTGCTGACCCAAAGCGGCTGGGGGGCATGGGAGGGGTGAGAGGGAACCACGGCACAGCCGGGCCTGTCTCCCCTCACCTGTCCCTCAGATGTGAGCCAGCCGGGTGCCCGTGGGAGTGGAGTGTCCCCCTCGCAGTGAGCTCTGCCCCGCCACCCCTCTGTCCGCGCCGGGCACACAGCCAGCGGTTCTTTGTTCCAAGTTATTAAATTGCTTTTATCTCCTTGAAAGAGGCCCCTTCTTCTGAAGAATTTCTGGAGAAAGCCATTACCGCTGAATTCCCTTTGCCGATTCGAGCCCGCACCCAGCCGGCCGCCGGGCCGCGGGAGTTACGGGCTGGTCAGCAGTGATTTTTCTCCTCTCCCGGAATGGGCTGTCCTCCTAACGGCCGCCCCGATTTGTATTTTCTGCAAGTCGAACTTTCGATTACTCTCCTGACATCCAGATCCGTCACTGCTTTTTATTATCCTCTGGATCTGGAGAGAAATATGCTTCTGACAGCGACTTTATTTGAATTTGTGGGCTTAGGTTAATAGCAAATAAAGGCCAAGATCACCGCCGTGTCCCGCCGGCAGCCGTGAATGTTCTGGGTCCCGCCGTCTCCGGAGAGACCCTGCCCAGGCTCCCCCTGCAGCCCAGCCTCACTCCTGCTTCAGCACAGAGGGGAGCGAGTGTGAGCCCCTCTTTCCAGAGAAGCACACGGCTGGCAGGAGGCCGGGCCCCACCTGCATCCGGTCTGTCAGGGGCAGGAGGAGTCCTGGGAGGCCGTCAGCCGGACTTGGGTGCTCACGTTGGTACTGCAGGAGCTGAGATGTCGAGCACCGGGTCACTTTACCTCTCCGCCCGTGAAGCCGGTAGCCAATCAGAATGTAGAATGGGGCTGCTGGGGGGTGGGATCTGCTACAGATATAAGGGGGCCCTGTGCCCCCCCTCGGCCCTTTATTCAGACCCCGTGTTGCCTGGACCCGCCTCTCTCCCCGGGACCCCCGGTCAGGTAGGGCTGCGTGAGCCGGGTCAGGCAGAGGCAGGCGAGTCGAGGGCAGACCCCGGACAGGACTCGCCCCAGAGGGACACGAGGACTGGACGGCAGGACCGCGGGGGGGCAGCTGGGAGGCCCCGTGAGCACAGGGGCCGGTGGGACCCGACGATGCCCATGGAGACGAGTGGACAGAGACAGCAGGGCAGGGACAGGGAGCCACTCACGGACAGGACCGGTCACACTCTTGGGTCAAGGAGAGGCTGGACGTCGGGGACAGCCCTGGAACTGGCTCCTTTTCCTGCACGATAAGCTAGCTGTCAGCCTGCAGAGTTTTACGTAAATCCTTCACGCAATTCCCAAGACCCCGCGGCACAGGACGGTCCTCTCGCACCAACACCATCACTGCTGCCTTCACCCGTCCAGCCCTGCCCGGCCCACACGAGGCCTGGACATGAGGGCCAGCGCTCTGTGGCGGCCCTGAGCCGGGGCACTCCCTGCGGCGTGAGGGGCAGAGAAGGGCTCAAGAGAATCCAGAGCCCAGGCCGCCTGCACACAGTGTCTGACGCCCGCCACGTTCTCACCAACACTCCTCTCAGCCCCATCCTGCCTCCTCCCTCTCTCTCCCTCCTCCCCTCCCTCCCTCCCATCCCTCATCCCTCCATCCTCCCATCACTCCTCCCTCCCATCCCTCCTCCTTCCATCTCCTCCCTCCTCCCTCCCATCTGTACACCCTCCCATCCCTTCTCCCTTCTCTCTTCCCTCCTCTCTCCTCCCTCCCCCTCCTATCCCTCCCCCACTCCCTTCCCATCCTCTCCTCCCTCCTCCCTTCCATCCCTCCTCCCTCCATCCTCCCACCCCTCCTCCTTCCCACAGCTCCTCCCTTCCATTCTTCCTCCCTCCCACCCCTCCTCCCTCCCATCCCTCATCCCTCCATCCTCCCATCCCTCCCCGCTCCCATACCTCCACCCTCCTCCCTCCCATCCCTCCTTCCCATCCCTCCATCCA
>NW_026606432.1:52500-65976 GCF_029834395.1 Sorex fumeus | reverse complement strand
CTTCTCCTTCTCATTTTTATTTTTCTAATTCTTTTTTCTTCTTTTTCTATTTCTTCTTATCCTTCATTTTTCTTCTTCACATTCGCCTTGTACTACTTCTACTTCTACTCCTTCACTTGCTCCACCAGCTAGTCCACCTTCTTCTGATCCTCTTCATAATAATCCTACTCCACACTGTCCTCATGCTCCTCATTTTGCTTCTGACTCCTTTTTTCTCTCCTTCTCCTTCTCCTTCTAATTCTTCTTCTTCTTCATCTTCATCTTCTTCTTTATCTTCTTCTTGTTCTTCTTCTTCTCGTTCTTCTTCTCTGTCTTCGTCTCCTTCTCCATCTCCTTGTTCTCCTTCTCCTTCTCCTTCTCCTTCTCCTTCTTCTTGTCTTTCAACTCCTTCTGCGTCACCTTGTCGTTCTCCTTCCTCTATCTTTTCCTCTTCTTCTTCTTCTTCTTCTTCTTCTTCTTCTTCTTCTACTTCTTCTCTTCTTTTTTCTTCTACTTTTTCATCAATTTCTTCCTCTTCAGTTTCTAGTTCTTCACCTCCTCTACGTCATCTTTCTGTTTCTTCTTCACATACTCCAACTTCTGCTGCATTTTTCTCTCCATATCCTTCTTATTGTCGCTTCATACTTCTTCTTGCAATATCTTGCTCCTTCTACTGCTTCGCCACCACCTTCTCCTTCTTCTACTGCTTTTATCCCTCGATATCCTTCATGTCTCCTCCTCATAGTTCTTTTCGTGTCATGCTCCTTCTTCTACTACTTTGTCTCTTCCTCCTCCTCCTCCTCTTCTTCTTCTTCTTCTTCTTCTTCTTCTTCTTCTTCTTCTTCTTCTTCTTCTTCTTCTTCTTCTTCTTCTTCTTCTTCTCCTCCTTCTTTATATTCTGCTTCCTCTTCTTATTCTTTTTCGTCTTCTATTTCTTTTATTCTTCTTCTCCTTCTTTTTCTTTTTCTTCTTCTTCTTCATCTTTTTATCATTATTCATCAATTTCTTCTTCACTTTCTAGTTCTTTGCCTTCTCTACTTCGTCCTTCACCTTCTTCGCCTCCAACTCATTCTCCTGCTGCATTTTCTCTCCATATCCTTCATATCGTCACATCTTCTTCTCACATCCTCCTCCTCCTTCTACTACTTCGCCTGCTCTTCTTCTTCTACTTCTTCTACTTATTTTACTTCTACTACTTGTACTGTTTCTTTTCGTCTTTTTCCTCTTCTTCTTCTTCTTTTTCTTATCCTCCTGCTCCTACTGCTCCTCGTCCTTCTCCTTCTACATCTCCTGTCCTGGAATTGTTTTCTTGTACTGCTTATTATTGTTCTTTTTGTTCTTGTTCTTGGTCTTGTTGTTCTTGTTGTTGTTGTTGTTGTTCTTCTTCTTCTACTTCTTCTTCTTCTTCTTCTTCTTCTTCTTCTTCTTCTTCTTCTTCTTCTTCTTCTTCTTCTTCTTCTTCTTCTTCTTCGTCGTCGTCGTCTGCTTCTTCTTCTTCTTCTTCTTCTTCTTCTTCTTCTTCTTCTTCTTCTTCTTCTTCTTCTTCGTCGTCGTCGTCGTCTGCTTCTTCTTCTTCTTCTTCTTCTTCTTCTTCTTCTTCTTCTTCTTCTTCTTCTTCTTCTTCTTCTTCTTCTTCTTCTTCGTCTTCTTCGTCTTCTTCGTCTCCGTCTTTTTCTTCTCCTCCTGCTTCTGCTTCTGCTTCTGCTTCTGCTGCTTCTGCTGCTTCTGATGCTGCTTCTGGTTCCTCGTCTTCTTATTAATTTTCTTCTTCTATTTCTTCTTCTTCTCCTTCTTCTTTTTCATCTTCTTCTATTTCTTGACCTCCTAGTGTTTCACAATCTAAACCTCCTCTTTCTCCTTCGCCACCTCCTTCTCCTTCTTCTACAGCTTTTATCTCCCGATATCCTTCATATCTTCTCCTCATACTTCTTTTCGTGTCATGATCCTTCTTCTACTACTTTTTCTCCTCCTCTTCCTCTTCTCCTTCTTCTTCTTCTTGTCCTCCTACTTCTTTATCTTCTGCTTCCTCTTCTTATTCTTTTTCGTCTTCTATTTCTTTTATTCTTCTTCTCCTTCTTCTTTTTCTTTTTCTTCTTCTTCTTCATCTTTTATCATTATTCATCAATTTCTTCTTCACCTTCTAGTTCTTAACCTTCTCTACTTCGTCCTTCACCTTCTTCGCCTCCAACTCATTCTCCTGCTGCATTTTCTCTCCATATCCTTCATATCATCACTTCTTCTTCTCACATCCTCCTCCTCCTTCTACTACTTCGCCTGCTCTTCTTCTTCTACTTTTTCTACTTATTTTACTTCTACTACTTGTTCTGATTCTTTTCGTCTTTTACGTCTTCTTCTTCTTCTTTTTCTTATGCTCCTGCATCTATTGCTCCTCGTCCTTCTCCTTCTATATCTCCTGTCCTAGAATTGTTTTCTTGTACTGCTTATTATTGTTCTTCTTGTTCTTGTTCTTGTTCTTGTTCTTGTTCTTGTTCTTCTTGTTCTTGTTCTTGTTCTTGTTCTTCTTCTTCTTCTTCTTCTTCTTCTTCTTCTTCTTCTTCTTCTTCTTCTTCTTCTTCTTCTTCTTCTTCGTCGTCGTCGTCGTCTGCTTCTTCTACTACTTCTTCTTCTTCTTCGTCTTCTTCAACTTCTTCTTTTCTTCTTCTTCTACTTCTTTTTCTTCTTCTATTTCTTCTTCTACTTCTCTTCATATTCCGTCACCTCCTCCGTCTCCTTCTCCTCCTTCTGATTCTACTTGTTATCCTCCTCCCTCCTCCTCCCCTTCTTCTTGCTCTTCTTCCTCTTCTTCTTTTTCTTCTTCTTCTCCTTTACCTTCTATTACTTCACCTTCGACTGCTTCACCCTCTCCACCTGCTTGTTCTTCTTCACTTCTTCTTCATCCTCCTCTTAATCCACACTCTTCTCCTGCACCTCGTCCTCATTCTTCTGATTAATCTTCTTTCTATTTTTCTTCTCCTTCTTCTTCTCCTCCTTCTCCTCGTTCTTCTTCTTCTTCATCTTCTACTTCTCTTCACATTCCGTCTCCACCTCGTGCTCCTTCTACTCCTGCTGATTCTACTTTCTCTCCTCCTCCTCCTCCCCCTTCTTATTTTTCTTCTTCTTCTTCTTCTTCTTCTTCTTCTTCTTCTTCTTCTTCTTCTTCTTCTTCTTCTTCTTCTCCATTATCTTCTACTACTTCACCTTCTACTACATCTAATACTTATTCTACTGCGCCACATACTCCAACTGCTTCTCCTTCTGCACTTCGTCTTCATCGTCCTCCTAATCCACACCGTTTTCCTACTCCTCATCCTCATTCTTCTGATTCTATTTCTTCTTATCCTTCATTTTTTCTTATTCACATTTGCCTTGTACTACTTCTACTTCTACTCCTTCAATTGCTCCACCACCTAGTCCACCTTCTTCTGATCCTCTTCATATTAATCCTACTCCACACTGTCCTCATGCTCCTCATTTTACTTCTGACTCATTCTTTCTCTCCTTCTCCTTCTCCTTCTAATTCTTCTTCTTCTTCATCATCATCATCTTCTTCTTTATCTTCTTCTATTTCTTCTTCTTCTGCTTCTTCTTCTCTGTCTTCTTCTCCTGCCCCATCTCCTTGCTCTCCTTCTCCTTCTCCTTCTTCTAATTCTCCTACTCCTTCTTCTTCTCTTTCTACTCCTTCTCCATCACCTCGTCGTTCTCCTTCCTCTATCTTTTCTTCTTCTTCTTCTTCTTCATCTTCTTCTTCTTCTTCTTCTTCTTCTTCTTCTTCTTCTTCTTCTTCTTCTTCTCCTTCTCCTTCTTCTCCTTCTCCTTCTTCTTCTTCTTCTTCTTCTTCTTCATCATCTTCTTCTTCTTCTTCTTCTTCTTCTTCTTCTTCTTCTTCTTCTTCTTCTTCTCCTTGTTCTTCTTCTTCTTCGTCTTCTACTTCTCTTCATATTTCGTCTCCACCTCCTGCTCCTTATACTCTTGCTGATTCTACTTTCTCTCATCCTCCTCCTCCCCTTCTTCTTTTTCTTCTTCTTCTTATTCTTCATCTTCTTCTTCTCCATTATCTTCTACTACTTCAACTTCTACTACTTTTTCTACTTCTAATACTTATTCTACTGCGCCACCTACTCCAACTGCTTCTCCTTCTGTACTTCGTCTTCATCCTCCTCCTAATCCACACCGTTTTATTACTCCTCATCCTCATTCTTCTGATTCTTCTTCTTTCTCTTCTTATTCTCCATCCCATTATTATTCTTCTAATTCTTTTTCCTTCTGTTTCTATTTCTTCTTATTCTTCTTCTTTTTTCTTCTTCTCCTTTGCCTTGTACTAATGATACTTCTACTCTTTCACCTGCTCCACCAACTAGTCCTCCTTCTTCTGATCCTCTTCATCCTAATCCTAGTCCACACCCTCCTCATACTCCTCATTCTCCTTCTTACTCTTCTTCTTTATCTCCTTCTCTTTCTTCTTCTTCTTCTTCTTCTTCTTCTTCTTCTTCTTCTTCTTCTTCTTCTTCTTCTTCTTCCTCTCATTTAACTACTACTACTTTTCCAAGGACTACATCGCATTCGACTGCATCACCTTCTGTACATATTCCTCCTTCTTCAATTCCTTTTAATCCTCCTTCTAATCCACACTGTCTTCCTGCTCCACATCCACCTTCTTCTGATTCTTCTTCTTTCCCTTCCTCTCCTTCTCCTTCTTCTTCTACTTCTTTTTTCTACTTATTCTATTTTATTCTTCTTGTTCATTTTCTACTTCTTCTCCTTCACCTTGTAGTACTTCCACTCCGTTACATGCTCCAACACATAGTCCTGCTTCTTCTGCTCCTATTCCTCTTTCTCCTAATCCACACCGTACTCATTCTCCTCATCCTCCTTCTGACTCTTCTTATTTATCTCCTTCTCCTTCTCCTTCTCGTTCTCCCTCTCTCTCCTGCTCCTTCTTCTCCTTCACGTTCTCCTTCTCCTTCTGCTTCGCCTTCTCCTTCTTCTTCTTCCTTTTCTTCTTCTTCTTCTTCTTCTTCTTCTTCTTCTTCTTCTTCTTCTTCTTCTTCTTCTTCTTCTTCTCTTCTTTTTCCTTCTTCTTTTTCATCAAATTCTTCTTCAGTTTCTATTTCTTCACCTCCTCTACGTCATCTTTCTGTTTTTTCTTCACATCCTCCAACTTCTGCTGCATTTTTCTCTCCATATCCTTCATATTTCACTTCGTACTTCTTCTTGCAATATCTTGCTCCTTCTACTACTTCGCCTCCTCCTTCGCCTCCACCTCCTCCTCCTCCTCGTCCTCCTCCTCCTATTCTTCATCTACTTCTTCTTCATCGTCTTCATTTCCTTTACCTTCTACTGCTTAACCTTCTAAAACTTGACCTTCTTCTTCTTCTTCTTCTTCTTCTTCTTCTTCTTCTTCTTCTTCTTCTTCTTCTTCTTCTTCTTCTTCTACTTCTTCTTCTTCTTCTTCTTCTTCTTCTTCTTCTTCTTCTTCTTCTTCTTCTTCTTCTTCTTCTCTTTCCCTTCTACTACTTCACCTTCTACTGCGTAACCTTCTCCACCTGCTTATCCTTCTTCATTTCTTCTTCATCCTCCTCCTAGTCCAAACCGTGTTCCTAATCCTCATCCTCATTCTTCTGTTTCTTCTTCTTTCTCTTCATTTTTTCTCATTCTTACCATTCTACTTCTTTTTTCATCGTCTATTTCTTCTTTCTATTCTTCTTCTTTTATTTCTTCTTTTCCTCACCTTTACTACTTCTACTCCTTCATGTCTTCCACCTCCTATTCCTTCTTCTTCTGACGCTCTTCATCCTCCTCTTACTCCTCACCGTCCTCAATCTCCTCTTCCTTCTTCTTCTTCTTCTTCTTCTTCTTCTTCTTCTTCTTCTTCTTCTTCTTCTTCTTCTTCTTCTTCATCATCTTCTACTTCTTTTTTTTCTTCGTCTTCTTCTTCTCTGTCTTCTGCTCCTTCTCTTCCTATTCTGTCTCCCCCTCTTGCTACTTCTCTTCCTTCTGATTCTACTTTTTCGTATCCTCCTCCCGCTTATTTTTCTTCTTTTTTCTTATTCTTATTCTCCTTTACGTTCTACTACTTCACCTCTTCACCATCTACTGTGTCACCTTTTCCATGTGCTTTTCCTTCTTCACTTCTTCTTCATCCTCCTCCTGGTCCAAACCCTCTTCCTAATCCTCATCCACATTCTTCTGATTCTTCTTGTTTCTCTTCTGCTTTTTCTCATTCTCACCATACTAATTCTTTTTTCAACTTCTGTTTCTTCTTAATATTCTTCTTCTTTTAGTTCTTCTTTCCTTCACCTTTTACTACTTCTACTTCTACTCCATCATATCCTCCACCTCCTATTCCTTCTTCTTCTGACCCTCTTCATCCTCCTCTTACTCCTCAACGTCATCATGCTCCTCTTCCTTCTACTTCTTCTTCTTCTTCTTCTTCTTCTTCTTCTTCTTCTTCTTCTTCTTCTTCTTCTTCTTCTTCTTCTTCGTCGTCGTCGTCGTCGTCTTTTTCTTCTTCTTCGTCCTCGTGTTCCTTTCCTTTACCATTTACTACTCTGCCTTCTAGTACTTCACTTTCTACTGCGTCACCTTCTCAACCTGCATCTCCTTCTTCACTTCCTCTTCAACCTCCTCGTAATCCACCCCGTCTTCCTTCTCCTTATCCTCCTTCTTCTGATTTTTCTTCTTTCTCTTCTTTTTCTCCTTCTTCTTCCTCTACTTCTTTTGTCTTCTTCTTCTACTATTTTCTATTCACCTCGTACTATATCTGCTTCTTCTTCTTCTATTTTTTATTCTTCTTATTCTTCTTTGTCTCTTTCACCTTGTACTACTTCTACTTCTACTCCTTCAACTGCTCCAACTCCTCGACCTCCTTCTACTTCTCCACTTCATTCTCATCCTACTCCACACCGTCCTCTTGCTCCGTATTCTCCTTCTGACTCTTCTTCTTTCTCTGCTTCTCCTCCTCTTCCTCCTCCTCCTCCTCGTCCTCTTCCTCCTTCTTCTTCTTCATCTTCTCCTTTTCTTCATCTTCTTCTTGTTCTTCGTCTTCTTCTTTTTCTTCTTCTCCTTCTTCTTATGCTTCGGCTTTGTCTTCTTTTTCTACTTCTCTTCATATTTCGTTTTGTTCTTCTTCTTCTTCTTTTTCTTCTTCTCCTTTTTCTTCTGCTTCGACTTTGTGTTCTTTTTCTACCTCTCCTCATATTCCATCTCCTCCTCTTTCTACTTCCCCTCCTTCTGATTCTACTTTTTCTCCTCCTCCCCCTTCTCCTTCTCCTTCTTCTTCTTCTACTTCTTCTTCTTCTTCTTCTTCTTCTTCTTCTTCTTCTTCTTCTTCTTCTTCTTCTTCTTCTTCTTCTTCTTCTCCTCCTCCTCCTCCTCCTCCTCCTGTACCTTCTACTACGTCACCTAATACTACTTCACCTGCTACTGCGTCAACTTCTCCACCTGTTTTTCCTTCTTCACTTGTTCTTCATCCTCCTCCTAGTCCAAACCGTCTTCCTAATCCTCATCCTGTTTCTTCTGATTCTTCTTCTATCTCTTACACTTTTTTCAATCTTACAATTCTAATTCTTTTTTCATCTTCTATTTCTATTTCTTCCTCTTCTTTTATTTCTTCTTTCCTTCACCATGTCCTACTTCAACTTCTACTCCTTCAAATACTCCACCTACTATTCCTTCTTCTTCTGACCCTCTTCATCCTCCTCTTACTCCTCCCCTTTCTTATGCTCCTCCTCCTCCTCCTCCTCCTTCTTCTTCTTCTTCTACTACTTCTTCTTCTTCTACTTCTTCTTCTTCTTCTTCTTCTTCTCCTTCCTCTTCTTCTTCTTCTTCTCTTCTTCTTTTTCTTCTTCTTTTTCATAGAGTTCTTCTTTTTCACCTTCTAGGTCTTCACCTCCTCTAGCTCATGTTTCTGTTTATTCTCCTCGTACTCCTACTTCTGCTGCACTTTTCTCTCCATAATCTTCATATTTTCGCTTGCACATCTCGCATCATCCTGCTTCTTCTACTACTTCGCCTCCTCCTCCTCCTCCTACTTTTCTTCTTCTTCTTCTTCTTCTTCTTCTTCTTCTTCTTCTTCTTCTTCTTCTTCTTCTTCTTCTCTCCTCCTCCTCCTCCTTCTTCTTCATCGTCTTCATCATCATCATCTTCTTCTTCTTCTTCTTCTTCTTCTTCTTCTTTTTCGTCTTCTTCTTCTTCTCATTTACCTTCTACTACTTCACCTCCTACTGCGTCACATTCTTCACCTGCTTTTCTTCTTCACTTCTTCATCATCCTCCTAATCCAAACCGTCTTCCTAATTCTCATCCTCATTCTTCTGATTCTTCTTTTCTTCTATTATTTATCATTTTTCTCATTCTAATTCTTTTTTCTTCTTCTATTTCTTCTTCTTGTTCCTGTTCTTCTTTTTCTTTTCCTTCTACTTCATCTACTTCTTCTTCTTCATCTTCTTCTAATTAGTCTACTTCTCTTCTTTTTTCTTCTTCTTTTTCATCAAATTCTTCTTCGTAAGTTTCTAGTTATTCACCTACTCTACGTCATCTTTCTTTTTCTTCTCCACCAACCCCTACTTCTGCTGCATTTTTCTCTCCATATCCTTCAAATTTTCGATTCGTACTTCTTCTCGCAATATCCTGCTGCTTCTACTACTTCGCCTCAATCTTCTCCTCTACCTACTCCTACTCAGAATTCTGCTCCTCCTCCTCCTCCTCTTCATCTTCTTCTTCTTCATCATCATCACCTCTTCTAATTCTTCGTCTTCATCAACTTCTTCACCTTCCCTACCCCTTCCTTCTTATTCTTCTCCTCCTACTCCTTCTTCTGCTGCATTTTTCTCTTTATATCCTTCATATATTCGCTTCTTACTTTTCGTGTAATCCTCCTCCTTCTAATTGTTCCCCTCCTCCTCCTCCTCCTCTTCTTCTTCTTCTTCTTCTTCTTAATTTTATTTTCTTCTTATTCTTCACCAAATTCTTCTTCACCTTCTAGTTCTTCAACTACTCTACCTCATTTTTCTGTTTTTTTCTCCTCCTACTCCTTCTTCTGCTGCATTTTTTCTCTTAATATTCTTCATATATTCGCTACTTACTTCTTCTGGCATCCTCCTACTCCTTCTACTACCTTGCCTCCTCCTCCTCTTTCTCCTCCACTTCTTTTTCTTCTACTTCTTCTTTTCCTTCTTCTTTTCTTCTTTTTCATCAAATTCTTCTTTTTCACCTTCGAGGTTTTCACATCCTCTAGCTCATCTTTCTGTTTATTCTCATCCTACTCCTACTTCTGCTTCACTTTTCTCTCCATAATCTTCATATTTTCGCTTCGCACATCTCGCATCATCCTGCTCCTTCTTCTACTACGCCTCCAACTCCTCCTCCAACTCCTCCTCCTCCTCCTGTTTCTTCTTCTTCTTCTTCTTCTTCTTCTTCTTCTTCTTCTTCTTCTTCTTCTTCTTCTTCTTCTTCTTCTTCTTCTTCTTCTACCTCTTCTTCTTCTTCTTCTTGTTTTTCTTCTTCTTTTCGTCTTCTTCTTCTTCGTCGTCTTTTTCTTCTTCGTCTTCCTCATCTTCCTATCGTTTACCTTCTACTACTCTGCCTTCTAGTACTTCACATTCTACTGCGTCACCTTCTCAACCTGCATCTGCTTCTTCATTTCCTCTTCAACATCATCCTAATCCACCCCGTCTTCCTTCTCCTCATCCTCCTTTTTCTGATTTTTCTTCTTTCTCTTCTTTTCTCCTTCGTCTTCCTCTAATTCATTCTTCTTCTTCTATTTTTATTCTTCTTTTTCTTCTTTTTCTTCTTCACCTTGTACTACTTCTACTTCTACTCCTTCAACTGCTCCAAATCATGGACCTCATTCTACTGCTCCAATTCATTCTTATCCTATTCCACACCGTCCTCCTGCTCCGAATCCTCTTTCTGACGATTCTTCTTTCTCTGCTTCTCTTCCTACTCCTAATCCTCCACCTCCTCCTCCTCCACCTTCTTATTCTTCATCTTCTCCTCCTCCTCTTCTTCTTCTTCTTTTTTCTCTTCTGCTACTTCTTTTCATATTCTGTCTCCACCTCTTTCTACTTCTCCTCCTTCTTATTGTGTTTTTTCTCCTCCTCCTCCTCCTCCTCCTCCTGCTTCTTCTTCTTCTTCTTCTTCTTCTTCTTCTTCTTCTTCTTCTTCTTCTTCTTCTTCTTCTTCTTCTTCTTCTTCTTCTTCTACCTCGTCACCATTGTCGTGTTTTTCTTCTTTGTCTTCCTCGTCTTCCTTTTCTTTACCTTCTACTACTCTGCTTTCTATTACTAAACCTTCTAGTTCTTCACCTTCTCAACCTGCATCTCCTTATTCACTTCCTCTTCAACATCCTCCTAATACACCCACCCTTCTTTCTCCTCATCTTCCTTCTTCGAATTCTTCTTCTTTCTGTTCTTTTTCTCCTTCTTCTTTCTCTACTTTCTTCTTCTTCTTTTTCTTCTTCTTCTACATCTTCTTCTTCTATTTTTTATTCTTCTTTTTCTCCTTCACCTTCTAGTACTTCTACTCCGTCAACTGCTCCTACTGCTCAACCTCCGTCTACTGCTACACTTCATTATCATCCTACTCCACACCATCCTCCTGCTCCGAATCCTCCTTCTGACTCTTCTTCTTTCTCTGCTTCTTCTTCTACTCCTCCTCCTTCATCTTCTGCATCTCCTCCTCCTCCTTCTCCTCCTCCTCCTCTTCTTCTTCTTCTTCTTCTTCTTCTTCTTCTTCTTCTTCTTCTTCTTCTTCTTCTCCTTCTTCTTCTTCTTCTTCTTCTTCTTCTTCTTCTTCTTCTTCTTCTTCTTCTTCTTCTTCTTCTTCTTCTTCTATTAATCTACTTCTTCCTCATCTTCTTCTTCTAATTATTCTACTTCTTCTCTTATTTTTCTTATTCTTTTTCTTTCTTTTTTTTTAATTTATTTATTTATTGAATCACTGTGGGAAAGGTTACAAAGCTTTCAGGTTTATGTCTCAGTCATGCCAATATCAAACACATTTCCCTTTACCAATACTTATTTTTTCCCATGAAGAACCCCAATAAAACCCCACCCCCCACCCCTCCCCGTCCCTGTGAGGCAGAAGAATTCTAGTTAACACTATCCGCTTTGATTAGATTGTTTCAATAAAAGATTCACCACTATTATTTAGAGTTTACCCCCCCCCCCAAATCAGACATGCTGAAAAAGCATTGTGAAGTGATTTGCTTTCTACAGCTGGGTTCAAGAATTAAATGTTGGTTTTGGATTTCTGCTCTTTTACCTATTGACCCTGGAAGTATTTCTACTGAAAGTCAGATAGTTAAGAAATTGGTTTCTGTGTTCTGGAGTCGTGGCCATGCTGGAGAGCCGCTCGTGGGGGGCAACTGGTGGCCTCGGTAGGGCGTGAAGGGCGGAGCGAAACGCCCCCCTTCCCATGAGGTTTTAGTCGCCCCCACACTCCCGGCTCATACCTGCTGTCCACAAGGCTCCCATGTGGCCGCCATCTTTCTTTCCAGAGAGGAGAGGGTGAATGGGGCAACACCCTTTCCCCTCCGGCAGACTTGATGGGCTGGATCAACGCATAGTCCGTTCACTTTTCTGCTCCAAGCTGCTGGGTTCTGCATTAAGTCCTTGTGCTTCTGGGGCCATGGCCGTGCTGGAGAGCCGCTCGCGGGGGGCGACTTGTGACCTCGGTAGGGCGTGAAGGACGGACCGGAACGCCCCTCGACACATGAGGTTTTAGTCGCCCCCACTCCCCCGGCTCATACCTGCTGTCCACAAGGCTCCCATGTGGCCGCCATCTTTCTTTCCAGAGAGGAGAGGGCGAATGGGGCAACACCCTTTCCCCTCCGGCAGACTTGATGGCCTGGATCAATGCATAGTCCGTTCACTTTTCTGCTCCAAGCTGCTGGGTTCTGCATTAAGTCCTTGTGCTTCTGGGGCCGTGGCTGTGCTGGAGAGCCGCTCGTGGGGGGCAACTGGTGACCTCGGTAGGGCGTGAAGGACGGATCGGAACGCCCCCCTTCCCATGAGGTTTTAGTCGCCCCCACACCCCCGGCTCATACCTGCTGTCCACAAGGCTCCCAGGTGGCCACCATCTTTCTTTCCAGAGGGAGGAGGGCGGAAGGGAGCAACACCCTTTCCCCTCTGGGCAGAAATGATTGCCTGGATTAACGCATAGTCCTTTCACTTTTCTGCTCCAAGCTGCTGGGTTCTGCATTAAGCCCTTGTGCTTCTGGGGCTGTGGCCGTGCTGGAGAGCCGCTCGTGGGGGGCAACTGGTGACCTCGGTAGGGCGTGAAGGACGGACCGGAACGCCCTCCTTCCCATGAGGTTTTAGTCGCCCCCACACTCCCGGCTCATACCTGCTGTCCACAAGGCTCCCATGTGGCCGCCATCTTTCTTTCCAGAGAGGAGAGGGCGAATGGGGCAACACCCTTTCCCCTCCGGCAGACTTGATGGCCTGGGTCAATGCATAGTCCGTTCACTTTTCTGCTCCAAGCTGCCGGGTTCTGCATTAAGTCCTTGTGCTTCTGGGGCCGTGGCTATGCTGGAGAGCCGCTCGTGGGGGGTGACTGGTGACCTCGGTAGGGCGTGAAGGACGGACCGGAACGCCCCCCTTCCCATGAGGTTTTAGTCGCCCCCACACCCCCGGCTCATACCTGCTGTCCACAAGGCTCCCAGGTGGCCACCATCTTTCTTTCCAGAGGGAGGAGGGCGGAAGGGAGCAACACCCTTTCCCCTCTGGGCAGAAATGATTGCCTGGATTAACGCATAGTCCTTTCACTTTTCTGCTCCAAGCTGCTGGGTTCTGCATTAAGCCCTTGTGCTTCTGGGGCTGTGGCCGTGCTGTAGAGCCGCTCGTAGGGGGCAACTGGTGACCTCGGTAGGGCGTGAAGGACGGACCGGAACACCCCCCTTCCCATGAGGTTTTAGTTGCCCCCACACCCCCGGCTCATACCTGCTGTCCACAAGGCTCCCATGCGGCCGCCATCCTTCTTTCCAGAGAAGAGAGGGCGAATGGGGCAACACCCTTTCCCCTCCGGCAGACTTGATGGCCTGGATTAACGCATAGTCCTTTCACTTTTCTGCTCTAAGCTGCTGGGTTCTGCATTAAGTCCTCGTGTTTCTGGGGCTGTGGCCGTGCTCCAAACTTAACTCTGACTTTCAGGAAGAAAGATTGGGTGGTTTACTTCTCATTGATCACTTTGTATATAGAGAGATGTCGCACGGCCGCGTAAGCGGCCGCGCGGTTTTGAGAAAGAGTCCTTGTTCCCGCATACTCGAGCTGTGTTTGTAGAGGCTTCTGGTCACCGGGGTTCCATCTGGGGGAGGCGGGATGCGGCACCTACTCCATCTGGAACTTGCGGGTGAACTCGGCTCTTTTTGGAACCTGTTTTTTCTTTTTTTTTTTCCTCCGGGATCCCGCACCCTCCATGTGTTCTTTCTCTTATGCTTAAGGCTTCAAAGATGGCGCTGGGGGGCGGGCTGTGGGCGTGACTTCCGGAATCAGAGGTT
>NW_026606432.1:27500-45000 GCF_029834395.1 Sorex fumeus | reverse complement strand
CTTCTTCTTCATCTTCTCCTTTTCTTCATCTTCTTCTTTTTCTTCTTCTTTTTCTTTTTCTTCTTCTCCTTCTTCTTCTTCTGCTTCGGCTTTGTCTTCTTTTTCTACTTCTCTTCATATTTCGTCTCCTCCTCTTTCTACTTCTCCTCCTACTGATTCTACTTTTTCTCCTCCTCCGTCTTCTTCTTCTTCTTCTTCTTCTTCTTCTTCTTCTTCTTCTTCTTCTTCTTCTTCTTCTTCTTCTTCTTCTTCTTCTTCTTCTTCGTCTTCTCCGTTACCATCTACAATTCACCTTCTGCTAAGTCACCATCTACAGCTGCTTCTATTTCTTCACTTCCCCTTCACCCTTCTCCTAATCCACACTGTCATCCAATTGCTTGTCCTCATTTTTCTACTTATTCTTCTTTCTATACTTCTTGTCTTCCTCCTCCTCCTCCTACTTCTTCTTGTTCTTGTTCTTCTTCTTCTTCTTCTTCTTCTTCTTCTTCTTCTTCTTCTTCTTCTTCTTCTTCTTCTTCTTGTTCTTGTTCTTTTTCTTTTTCTTCTTCTTCTTTGTCTTCTGCTACTTATCTTCATTTTCTTTCTCCTCCTGCTTCTCCTTCTCTTCCTTCTGATTGTACTTTTTCAAGTCGTCCTCTCACTTCTTCTTCTTCTTCTTCTTCTTCTTCTTCTTCTTCTTCTTCTTCTCCTCCTCCTCCTCCTCCTCCTCCTCCTTTACCTTCTGCTACTTCACTTGCTACTGCGTCACCTTCTCCAACTGCTTTTCCTTCACTTCTTCTTCATGCTCCTCCTAGTCCAAACCGTCTTCCTAAACCTCATCCTCATTCTTCTGATTCTTCTTTCTCTTCTACTTTTTTCATTCTTACCATTCTAATTCTTTTCTCGTCTTCTATTTCTATTTCTTCTTTTATTTCTTCTTTCCTTCACCTAGTCCTACTTCAACTTCTACTCCTCATATGCTCCACCTCGTATTCCTTCTTCTTCTGACCCTCTTCATCCTCCTCTTACTCCTCACTGTTCTTATGCTCCTCATCCTTCTTCTTCTTCTTCTTCTTCTTCTTCTTCTTCTTCTTCTTCTTCTTCTTCTTCTTCTTCTTCTTCTTCTTCTTCTTCTTTTATTCTGCTACTTCTTCTACTTCATCTTCTTCTTCTTCTTCTTCTTCTTTTACTGCTTCTATATCTACTTATTCTTCTTCATCTTCTCCTCCTGCTCCTGATCTTCTCCTGCTCTTCTCTTGTTCCTCCTCTCCCTCTTCCTCTTCCTCTTCCTCCTCTTCCTCCTCCTCCTCCTTCTTCTCCTTCTTCTTCCTCTTCTTCTTCTTCTTCATTGTCGTCTTCATCGTCGTCTTTTTCTTCTTCATCTTCCTTGTCTTCCTTTCGTTTACCGTCTACTACTCTGCTTTCTAGTACTACACCTTCTACTGCGTCACCTTCTCATCCTGCATCTCCTTCTTCACTTCCTCTTCAACCTCCTCCTAATCCATCCCGTCTTCCTTCTCCTTATCCTCCTTCTTCTGATTTATCTTCCTTCTCTTCTTTTTCTCCTTCTTCTTCCTCTACTTCTTTTGTCTTCTTCTTCTACTATTTTTATTCACCTTGTCCTACATCTACTTCTACTCCTTCTATTTTTATTCTTCTTTTTGTTCTTTTTCTCTTTCACCTTGTACTACTTCTACTTCTACTCTTTCAACTGCTCCAACTCCTCGACCTCCTTCTACTGCTCCACTTCATTCTCATCCTACTCCACACCGTCCTCCTGCTCCGTATCCTCCTTCTGACTCTTCTTCTTTCTCTGCTTCTACTCCTCCTCATCCTCGTCCTCTTACTTCTTCTTCTTCTTCATCTTCTCCTTTTCTTTATCTTCTTCTTGTTCTTCTTCTTTTTCTTTTTCTTCTTCTCCTTCTTCTGCTTCTTCTGCTTCGGCTTTGTCTTCTTTTTCTACTTCTCTTCATATTTCGTCTCCTCCTCTTTCTTCTTCTCCTCCTACTGATTCTACTTTTTCTCCTCCTCCGTCTTCTTCTTCTTCTTCTTCTTCTTCTTCTTCTTCTTCTTCTTCTTCTTCTTCTTCTTCTTCTTCTTCTTCTTCTTCTTCTCCGTTACCGTCTACAATTCACTTTCTGCTAAGTCACCATCTACAGCTGCTTCTATTTCTTCACTTCCCCTTCACCCTTCTCCTAATCCACACTGTCATCCAATTGCTTGTCCTCATTCTTCTAATTATTTTTCTTTCTATTTTTCTTGTCTTCCTCTTCCTCCTCCTACTTCTTCTTCTTTTTCTTCTTCTTCTTCTCCTTCTTCTTCTTCTTCTTCTTCTTCTTCTTCTTCTTGTTCTTTTTCTTCTTCTTTTTCTTCTTCTTCTTTGTCTTCTGCTACTTATCTTCATTTTCTGTCTCCTCCTGCTTCTCCTTCTCTTCCTTCTGATTGTATTTTTTCTAGTCGTCCTCACACTTCTTCTTCTTCTTCTTCTTCTTCTTCTTCTTCTTCTTCTTCTTCTTCTTCTTCTTCATGTTCTTCTTCTTCTTCTCCTCCTCCTCCTCCTCCTTTACCTTCTGCTACTTCACTTGCTACTGCGTCACCTTCTCCAACTGCTTTTCCTGCACTTCTTCTTCATGCTCCTCCTAGTCCAAACCGTCTTCCTAAACCTCATCCTCATTCTTCTGATTCTTCTTTCTCTTCTACTTTTTTCATTCTTACCATTCTAATTCTTTTCTCGTCTTCTATTTCTATTTCTTCTTCTTTTATTTCTTCTTTCCTTCACCTAGTCCTACTTCAACTTCTACTACTCATATGCTCCACCTCATATTCCTTCTTCTTCTGACCCTCATCATCCTCCTCTTACTCCTCACTATTCTTATGCTCCTCATCTTTCTTCTTCTTCTTCTACTTCTTCTTCTTCTTCTTCTTCTTCTTCTTCTTCTTCTTCTTCTTCTTCTTCTTCTTCTTTTCTTCTTCTACTTCTTCTACGTCATCTTCTTCTTCTTCTTCTTCTTCTTCTTCTTCTTCTTCTTCTTCTTCTTTTACTGCTTCTATATCTACTTATTATTCTTCATCTTCTCCTCCTGCTCCTGATCTTCTCCTGCTCTTCTCTTGCTCCTCCTCTCCCTCTTCCTCTTCCTCCTCCTCCTCCTCCTCCACCTCCTCCTCCTACTCCTTCTTCTTCTTCTTCTTCTTCTTCTTCTTCTTCTTCTTCTTCTTCTTCTTCTTTTTTTCTTCTTGTTCTTCTTCTTCCTCTTCTTCTTCTTCTTCTTCGTCGTCGTCGTCTTCTTCTTCATCTTCCTTTCTTTTACCTTCTACTACTCTGCTTTCTAGTACTACACCTTCTACTGCGTCACCTTCTCTTCCTGCATCTCCTTCTTCACTTCCTCTTCAACCTCCTCCTAATCCACCCCGTCTTCCTTCTCCTTATCCTCCTTCTTCTGATTTTTCTTCTTTCTATTCTTTTTCTCCTTCTTCTTCCTCTACTTCTTTTGTCTTCTTCTACTATTTTTATTCACCTTGTCCTACATCTAACTTCTACTCCTTCTATTTTTATTCTTCTTTTTCTTCTTTTTCTCTTTCACCTTGTACTACTTCTACTTCTACTCTTTCAACTGCTCCAACTCCTCGACCTCCTTCTACTGCTCCACTTCATTCTAATCCTACTCCACACCGTCCTCCTGCTCCGTATCCTCCTTCTGACTCTTCTTCTTTCTCTGCTTCTCCTCCTCCTCCTTCTCGTCCTTTTCCTCCTTCTTCTTCTTCATCTTCTCCTTTTCTTCATCTTCTTCTTGTTCTTCTTCTTCTTCTTTTTCTTCTTCTCCTTCTTCTGCTTCTTCTGCTTCGGCTTTGTCTTCTTTTTCTACTTCTCTTCATATTTCGTCTCCTCCTCTTTCTACTTCTCCTCCTACTGATTCTACTTTTTCTCCTCCTCCCTCTTCTTCTTCTTCTTCTTCTTCTTCTTCTTCTTCTTCTTCTTCTTCTTCTTCTTCTTCTTCTTCGTCTTCTTCCTCTCCGTTACCGTCTACAATTCACCTTTTGCTAAGTCACCATCTACAGCTGCTTCTATTTCTTCACTTCCCCTTCACCCTTCTCCTAATCCACACTGTCATCCAATTGCTTGTCCTCATTCTTCTAATTATTCTTCTTTCTATACTTCTTGTCTTCCTCCTCCTCCTCCTACTTCTTCTTCTTCTTCTTCTTCTTCTTCTTCTTCTTCTTCTTCTTCTTCTTCTTCTTCTTCTTCTTCTTCTTGTTCTTCTCTACTTCTTCTTCTTCTTCTTGTTCCTGTTCTTTTTCGATTTCTTTTTCTTCTTCTTTTTCTTCTTCTTCTTTGTCTTCTGCTACTTATCTTCATTTTCTGTCTCCTCCTGCTTCTCCTTCTCTTCCTTCTGATTGTACTTTTTCTAGTCGTCCTCTCACTTCTTCTTCTTCTTCTTCCTGTTCTTCTTCTTCTTCTTCTTCTTCTTCTTCTTCTTCTTCTTCTTCTTTTCTCCTCCTCCTCCTCCTCCTCCTTTACCTTCTGCTACTTCACTTGCTACTGCATCACCTTCTCCAACTGCTTTTCCTTCACTTCTTCTTCATGCTCCTCCTAGTCCAAACCTTCTTCCTAAACCTCATCCTCATTCTTCTGATTCTTTTTTCTCTTCTACTTTTTTCATTCTTACCATTCTAATTCTTTTCTCGTCTTCTATTTCTATTTCTTCTTCTTTTATTTCTTCTTTCCTTCACCTAGTCCTACTTCAACTTCTACTCCTCATATGCTCCACCTCATATTCCTTCTTCTTCTGACCCTCTTCATCCTCCTCTTACTCCTCACTGTTCTTATGCTCCTCATCATTCTTCTTCTTCTTCTTCTTCTTCTTCTTCTTCTTCTTCTTCTTCTTCTTCTTCTTCTTCTTCTTCTTCTTCTTTTACTGCTTCTATATATACTTATTCTTCTTCATCTTCTCCTCCTGCTCCTGATCTTCTCCTGCTCTTCTCTTGCTCCTCCTCTCCCTCTTCCTCTTCCTCCTCCTCCTCCTCCTCCACCTCCTCCTCCTCCTCCTCCTCCTCCTCCTCCTCCTCCTCCTCCTCCTCCTCCTCCTCCTCCTCCTTCTTCTTCTTCTTCTTCTTCTTCTTCTTCTTCTTCTTCTTCTTCTTCTTCTTCTTCGTCTTCGTTGTCGAATTTTTCTTCTTCATCTTCCTTGTCTTCCTTTCCTTTACCTTCTACTACTCTGCTTTCTAGTACTACACCTTCTACTGCGTCACCTTCTCATCCTGCATCTCCTTCTTCACTTCCTCTTCAACCTCCTCCTAATCCACCCCCTCTTCCTTCTCCTTATCCTCCTTCTTCTGATTTTTCTTCTTTCTCTTCTTTTTCTCCTTCTTCTTCCTCTACTTCTTTTGTCTTCTTCTACTATTTTTATTCACCTTGTACTACATCTACTTCTACTCCTTCTATTTTTATTCTTCTTTTGCTTCTTTTTCTCTTTCACCTTGTACTACTTCTACTTCTACTCATTCAACTGCTCCAACTCCTCGACCTCCTTCTACTGCTCCACTTCATTCTCATCCTACTCCACACCGTCCTTCTGCTCCGTATCCTCCTTCTGACTCTTCTTCTTTCTCTGCTTCCCCTCCTCCTCCTCCTCGTCGTCTTCCTCCTTCTTCTTCTTCATCTTCTCCTTTTCTTCATCTTCTTCTTGTTCTTTTTCTTCTTCTTTTTCTTCTTCTCCTTCTTCTGCTTCTTCTGTTTCGGCTTTGTCTTCTTTTTCTACTTCTCTTCATATTTCGTCTCCTCCTCTTTCTACTTCTCCTCCTACTGATTCTACTTTTTCTCCTCCTCCCTCTTCTTCTTCTTCTTCTTCTTCTTCTTCTTCTTCTTCTTCTTCTTCTTCTTCTTCTTCTTCTTCTTCTTCTTCTTCTTCTTCTTCTTCTTCTTCTTCTTCTTCTTATCCGATACCGTCAACAATTCACCTTCTGCTAAGTCACCATCTACAGCTGCTTCTATTTCTTCACTTCCCCTTCACCCTTCTCCTAATCCACACTGTCATCCAATTGCTTGTCCTCATTCTTCTAATTATTCTTCTTTCTATTCTTCTTGTCTTCCTCCTCCTCCTCCTACTTCTTCTTATTCTTTTTCTTGTTCTTCTTCTTCTTCTTTTTCTTGTTCTTTTTCTTTTTCTTCTTCTTCTTTGTCTTCTGCTACTTATCTTCATTTTCTGTCTCCTCCTGCTTCTCCGTCTCTTCCTTCTGATTGTACTTTTTCTAGTCGTCCTCTCACTTCTTCTTCTCCTTCTTCAGCTTCTTCTGTTTCGGCTTTGTCTTCTTTTTCTACTTCTCTTCATATTTCGTCTCCTCCTCTTTCTACTTCTCCTCCTACTGATTCTACTTTTTCTCCTCCT
The DNA here is from genome assembly GCF_029834395.1 of Sorex fumeus. NCBI lineage: Eukaryota > Metazoa > Chordata > Mammalia > Eulipotyphla > Soricidae > Sorex > Sorex fumeus. The sequence continues at coordinate 38,638 of NW_026606432.1, read as the reverse complement.
CCCTCTTCTTCTTCTTCTTCTTCTTCTTCTTCTTCTTCTTCTTCTTCTTCTTCTTCTTCTTCTTCTTCTTCGTCTTCGTTGTCGAATTTTTCTTCTTCATCTTCCTTGTCTTCCTTTCCTTTACCTTCTACTACTCTGCTTTCTAGTACTACACCTTCTACTGCGTCACCTTCTCATCCTGCATCTCCTTCTTCACTTCCTCTTCAACCTCCTCCTAATCCACCCCCTCTTCCTTCTCCTTATCCTCCTTCTTCTGATTTTTCTTCTTTCTCTTCTTTTTCTCCTTCTTCTTCCTCTACTTCTTTTGTCTTCTTCTACTATTTTTATTCACCTTGTACTACATCTACTTCTACTCCTTCTATTTTTATTCTTCTTTTGCTTCTTTTTCTCTTTCACCTTGTACTACTTCTACTTCTACTCATTCAACTGCTCCAACTCCTCGACCTCCTTCTACTGCTCCACTTCATTCTCATCCTACTCCACACCGTCCTTCTGCTCCGTATCCTCCTTCTGACTCTTCTTCTTTCTCTGCTTCCCCTCCTCCTCCTCCTCGTCGTCTTCCTCCTTCTTCTTCTTCATCTTCTCCTTTTCTTCATCTTCTTCTTGTTCTTTTTCTTCTTCTTTTTCTTCTTCTCCTTCTTCTGCTTCTTCTGTTTCGGCTTTGTCTTCTTTTTCTACTTCTCTTCATATTTCGTCTCCTCCTCTTTCTACTTCTCCTCCTACTGATTCTACTTTTTCTCCTCCTCCCTCTTCTTCTTCTTCTTCTTCTTCTTCTTCTTCTTCTTCTTCTTCTTCTTCTTCTTCTTCTTCTTCTTCTTCTTCTTCTTCTTCTTCTTCTTCTTCTTCTTCTTATCCGATACCGTCAACAATTCACCTTCTGCTAAGTCACCATCTACAGCTGCTTCTATTTCTTCACTTCCCCTTCACCCTTCTCCTAATCCACACTGTCATCCAATTGCTTGTCCTCATTCTTCTAATTATTCTTCTTTCTATTCTTCTTGTCTTCCTCCTCCTCCTCCTACTTCTTCTTATTCTTTTTCTTGTTCTTCTTCTTCTTCTTTTTCTTGTTCTTTTTCTTTTTCTTCTTCTTCTTTGTCTTCTGCTACTTATCTTCATTTTCTGTCTCCTCCTGCTTCTCCGTCTCTTCCTTCTGATTGTACTTTTTCTAGTCGTCCTCTCACTTCTTCTTCTCCTTCTTCAGCTTCTTCTGTTTCGGCTTTGTCTTCTTTTTCTACTTCTCTTCATATTTCGTCTCCTCCTCTTTCTACTTCTCCTCCTACTGATTCTACTTTTTCTCCTCCTCCCTCTTCTTCTTCTTCTTCTTCTTCTTCTTCTTCTTCTTCTTCTTCTTCTTCTTCTTCTTCTTCTTCTTCTTCTTCTTCTTCTTCTTCTTCTTCTTCTTCTTCTCCGTTACCGTCTACAATTCACCTTCTGCTAAGTCACCATCTACAGCTGCTTCTATTTCTTCATTTCCCCTTCACCCTTCTCCTAATCCACACTGTCATCCAATTGCTTGTCCTCATTCTTCTAATTATTCTTCTTTCTATACTTCTTGTCTTCCTCCTCCGCCTACTTCTTCTTGTTCTTGTTCTTGTTCTTGTTCTTGTTCTTCTTCTTGTTCTTGTTCTTCTTCTTCTTCTTCTTCTTGTTCTTGTTCTTTTTCTTTTTCTTCTTCTTTTACTTCTTCTTCTTTTTCTTCTTCTTCTTTGTCTTCTGCTACTTATCTTCATTTTCTGTTTCCTCCTGCTTCTCCTTCTCTTCCTTCTGATTGTACTTTTTCAAGTCGTCCTCTCACTTCTTCTTCTTCTTCTTCTTCTTCTTCTTCTTCTTCTTCTTCTTCTTCTTCTTCTTCTTCTCCTCCTACTCCTACTCCTTTACCTTCTGCTACTTCACTTGCTACTGCGTCACCTTCTCCAACTGCTTTTCCTTCACTTCTTCTTCATGCTCCTCCTAGTCCAAACCGTCTTCCTAAACCTCATCCTCATTCTTCTGATTCTTCTTTCTCTTCTACTTTTTTCATTCTTACCATTCTAATTCTTTTCTCGTCTTCTATTTCTATTTCTTCTTCTTTTATTTCTTCATTCCTTCACCTAGTCCTACTTCAACTTCTACTCCTCATATGCTCTACCTCGTATTCCTTCTTCTTCTGACCCTCTTCATCCTCCTCTTACTCCTCACTGTTCTTTTGCTCCTCATCCTTCTTCTTCTTCTTCTTCTTCTTCTTCTTCTTCTTCTTCTTCTCCTTCTTCTTCTTCTTCTTCTTTTATTCTGCTACTTCTTCTACTTCATCTTCTTCTTCTTCTTCTTCTTCTTCTTCTTCTTCTTCTTCTTCTTCTACTGCTTCTATATCTAGTTTTTCTTCTTCATCTTCTCCTCCTGCTCCTGATCTTCTCCTGCTCTTCTCTTGCTCCTCCTCTCCCTCTTCCTCTTCCTCCTCCTCCTCCTCCTCTACCTTCTCCTCCTCCTTCTTCTCCTTCTTCTTCTTCTTCTTCTTCTTCTTCTTCTTCTTCTTCTTCTTCTTCTTCTTCTCTTCTTCTTCTTCTTCTTCTTCTTCATTGTCGTCTTCATCGTCGTCTTTTTCTTCTTCATCTTCCTTGTCTTCCTTTCGTTTACCGTCTACTACTCTGCTTTCTAGTACTACACCTTGTACTGCGTCACCTTCTCATCCTGCATCTCCTTCTTCACTTCCTCTTCAACCTCCTCCTAATCCATCCCGTCTTCCTTCTCCTTATCCTCCTTCTTCTGATTTTTCTTCTTTCTCTTCTTTTTCTCCTTCTTCTTCCTCTACTTCTTTTGTCTTCTTCTTCTACTATTTTTATTCACCTTGTCCTACATCTACTTCTACTCCTTCTATTTTTATTCTTCTTTTTCTTCTTTTTCTCTTTCACCTTGTACTACTTCTACTTCTACTCTTTCAACTGCTCCAACTCCTCGACCTCCTTCTACTGCTCCACTTCATTCTCATCCTACTCCACACCGTCCTCCTGCTCCGTATCCTCCTTCTGACTCTTCTTCTTTCTCTGCTTCTCCTCCTCCTCCTCCTCGTCCTCTTCCTCCTTCTTCTTCTTCATCTCCTCCTTTTCTTCATCTTCTTTTTGTTCTTCTTCTTTTTCTTTTTCTTCTTCTCCTTCTGCTTCTTCTGCTTCGGCTTTGTCTTCTTTTTCTACTTCTCTTCATATTTCGTCTCCTCCTCTTTCTACTTCTCCTCCTACTGATTCTACTTTTTCTCCTCCTCCCTCTTCTTCTTCTTCTTCTTCTTCTTCTTCTTCTTCTTCTTCTTCTTCTTCTTCTTCTTCTTCTTCTTCTTCTTCTTCTTCTTCTTCTTCTTCTTCTTCTTCTTCTTCTTCTTCTTCTCCGTTACCGTCTACAATTCACCTTCTGCTAAGTCACCATCTACAACTGCTTCTATTTCTTCACTTCCCCTTCAGCCTTCTCCTAATCCACACTGTCATCCAATTGCTTGTCCTCATTTTTCTAATTATTTTTCTTTCTATTTTTCTTGTCTTCCTCCTCCTCCTCCTACTTCTTCTTCTTTTCTTCTTCTTCTTCTTCTTCTTCTTCTTCTTCTTCTTCTTGTTCTTTTTCTTTTTCTTCTTCTTTTCCTTCTTGTTCTTTGTCTTCTGCTACTTATCTTCATTTTCTGTCTCCTCCTGCTTCTCCTTCTCTTCCTTCTGATTGTACTTTTTCTAGTCGTCCTCACACTTCTTCTTCTTCTTCTTTTTCTTCTTCTTCTTCTTCTTTTTCTTCTTCTTCATGTTCTTCTTCTTCTCCTCCTCCTCCTCCTCCTCCTCCTTTACCTTCTGCTACTTCACTTGCTACTGCGTCACCTTCTCCAACTGCTTTTCCTGCACTTCTTCTTCATGCTCCTCCTAGTCCAAACCGTCTTCCTAAACCTCATCCTCATTCTTCTGATTCTTCTTTCTCTTCTACTTTTTTCATTCTTACCATTCTAATTCTTTTCTCGTCTTCTATTTCTATTACTTCTTCTTTTATTTCTTCTTTCCTTCACCTAGTCCTACTTCAACTTCTACTCCTCATATGCTCCACATCATATTCCTTCTTCTTCTGACCCTCTTCATCCTCCTCTTACTCCTCACTGTTCTTATGCTCCTCATCCTTCTTCTTCTTCTTCTTCTTCTTCTTCTTCTTCTTCTTCTTCTTCTTCTTCTTCTTCTTCTTCTTCTTCTTCTTTTCCTTCTTCTTCTCCTTCTTCTTCTTCTTCTTTTATTCTGCTACTTCTTCTACTTCATCTTCTTCTTCTTCTTCTTCTTCTTCTTCTTCTTCTTCTTCTTCTTCTTCTTCTTCTTCTACTGCTTCTATATCTACTTATTCTTCTTCATCTTCTCCTCCTGCTCCTGATCTTCTCCTGCTCTTCTCTTGCTCCTCCTCTCCCTCTTCCTCTTCCTCCTCCTCCTCCTCCTCTACCTCCTCCTCCTCGTTCTTCTCCTTCTTCTTCTTCTTCTTCTTCTTCTTCTTCTTCTTCTTCTTCTTCTTCTTCTTCTTCTTCATTTTCGTCTTCATCGTCGTCTTTTTCTTCTTCATCTTCCTTGTCTTCCTTTCGTTTACCGTCTACTACTCTGCTTTCTAGTACTACACCTTCTACTGCGTCACCTTCTCATCCTGCATCTCCTTCTTCACTTCCTCTTCAACCTCCTCCTAATCCATCCCGTCTTCCTTCTCCTTATCCTCCTTCTTCTGATTTTTCTTCTTTCTCTTCTTTTTCTCCTTCTTCTTCCTCTACTTCTTTTGTCTTCTTTTTCTACTATTTTTATTCACCTTGTCCTACATCTACTTCTACTCCTTCTATTTTTATTCTTCTTTTTCTTCTTTTTCTCTTTCACCTTGTACTACTTCTACTTCTACTCTTTCAACTGCTCCAACTCCTCGACCTCCTTCTACTGCTCCACTTCATTCTCATCCTACTCCACACCGTCCTCCTGCTCCGTATCCTCCTTCTGACTCTTCTAATTTCTCTGCTTCTCCTCCTCCTCCTCCTCCTCGTCCTCTTCCTCCTTCTTCTTCATCTTCTCCTTTTCTTCATCTTCTTTTTGTTCTTCTTCTTTTTCTTTTTCTTCTTCTCCTTCTGCTTCTTCTGCTTCGGCTTTGTCTTCTTTTTCTACTTCTCTTCATATTTCGTCTCCTCCTCTTTCTACTTCTCCTCTTACTGATTCTACTTTTTCTCCTCCTCCCTCTTCTTCTTCTTCTTCTTCTTCTTCTTCTTCTTCTTCTTCTTCTTCTTCTTCTTCTTCTTCTTCTTCTTCTTCTTCTTCTTCTTCTTCTTCTCCGTTACCGTCTACAACTCACCTTCTGCTAAGTCACCATCTACAGCTGCTTCTATTTCTTCACTTCCCCTTCAGCCTTCTCCTAATCCACACTGTCATCCAATTGCTTGTCCTCATTCTTCTAATTATTTTTCTTTCTATTTTTCTTGTCTTCCTCCTCCTCCTACTTCTTCTTCTTTTCTTCTTCTTCTTCTTCTTCTTCTTCTTCTTCTTCTTCTTCTTCTTCTTCTTCTTCTTGTTCTTGTTCTTCTTCTTCTTCTTCTTGTTCTTTTCCTTTTTCTTCTTCTTTTTCTTTTTTTTTTTTTTTTTTTTTTTTTTTTTTTTTTTTTTTTTTTTTTTTTTTTTTTTTTTCCCCCTTTATTTTATTTTATTTTTTTTAAAGTTGTAGATTTACAATTTTTTGTGCTTTGGTTTCAATTATACAATGATCAGATACCCATCCCTCCACCAGTGCCCATTTTCCACCACCATGGATAATATCCCTCCCACCCCCATCCCCCCATCCCCCCGTCTCTGTGGCAGGGCAATCCCCTGTGTTCTCTCTCTCCTTTTGGGTGTTGTGGTCTGCAAAAGAGGCATTGAGTGGCAAACATGTTCAGTCCATAGTCTACTTTCGACATGCACTCCCCTCCTGGGAGGATCCTCCAAACATCCTTTATTTGGTGCTCCCTTCTCTATCTGAATAGCCCTTTCCTCTAGGATACCCGGCTGGCCTCTAAGTTATGGAGTAATCCTCCTGGTGCTGATCTCAGCTATTCTTGGGTATTAATCTCATACTTTGTTACTTTATATCCCCCAGATGAATGCAATCTTTCTATGTCTATCCCTCTCTTTCTGACTCATTTCGCTTAGCATGATACTTTCCATATTGTACCACTTGTATGTAAATTTCATGACTTCATCTTTTCTAAGAGCTACATAGTACTCCATTGTGTAGATGTACCAAAGTTTCTTTAACCAGTCATCTGTTCTTGGGCATTCAGGTTTCTTCCAGTTTCTGGCTATTGTAAAGAGTGCTGCAATGAACAAACAAGTGCAGATGTCACTTCGACTATACATTTTTGCCTCTCTGGGATATATTCCCAGGAGTGGTATTGCTGGGTCAAATGGGAGCTCAATTTCTAATTTTTTGAGAATCGTCCATACTGTTTTCCAGAAGGGCTGAACCAGTGGACATTCCCACCAACAGTGAAGGAGTGTCCCTTTCTCGCCACATCCACGCCAGCATCGGTTGCTTTTGTTCTTTTGAATGTGGGCCAGTCTCTGAGGTGTGAGATGGTATCTCATTGTGGTTTTGATCTGCATCTCCCTGATGATTAATGATGTAGAGCATTTTCTCATGTGCTTTTTTGCCATTCGGATTTCTTCTTTGAGAAAGTTTCTGTTCATTTCATTGCCCCATTTTTGGATGGGGTTGGATGTTTTCTTCTTGTGGAGTTTAACCAGTATTTTGTATATCCTGGATATCAACCCCTTGTCAGATGTGTATTCGGTGAATATCCTTTCCCATTCTGTAGACTGTCTTTGAATTTTGGTCACTGTTTCTTTGGAGGTGCAGAAGCTTCTTAGTTTAAGATAGTCCCATTTATCTATCTCTGTTTTCACTTGCTCGGCCAGTGGCGTGGCATCTTTGAAGATACCATTAGCTTCAATGTCATGGAGGGTTTTGCCAACTTTATCTTCAATGTACCTTATGGTTTCTGGTCTGATGTTGAGGTCTTTAATCCATTTTGATCTTACTTTTGTACATGGTGTTAGGCAGAGTTCTGAGCCTATTTTTTTGCATGTAGCCGTCCAGTGATGCCAACACAATTTATTAAAGAGGCTTTCCTTACTCCACTTCACATTACTTGCACCTTTATCAAAGATTAGATGAGCATATGATTGAGGAGAGATGTCAGTGTATTCAACCCTGTTCCATTGGTCTGCAGTTCTGCCTTTGTTCCAGTACCATGCTGTTTTAATTATTACTGCTTTGTAGTACAGTTTGAAGTTCGGGAGGTTGATTCCTCCCATTTTCTTTTTCCCAAGAATTGCTTTAGCTATTCGTGGGGGCTTATTGTTCCATATAAATTTCAAGAGTGTTTGCTCCATTTCTTTGAAGAATGTCATGGGTATCCTTATAGGGATTGCATTGAATTTATACAATGCTTTCGGTAGTATTGCCATTTTGACAATGTTAAGTCTCCCGACCCATGAGCAGGGGATATCTTTCCATTTCCTCATGTCCTCTTTTATTTCCTGAAGTAGCGTTTTGTAGTTTTCTTTGTACAGGTCCTTTACTTCCTTAGTTAAGCTGATTCCTAGGTACTTGATTTTCTGGGGCACAATTGTGAATGGGATTGTTTTTTTCATGTTGCTTTCTTCTCTCTCACTGTTTGCGTATAGGAAAGCCATGGACTTTTGGGTATTGATTTTATAACCTGCAACTTTACTATACGAGTCTATTGTTTCTAAGAGTTTTTTGGTGGAAGTTATTGGGTTCTCTAAGTAGAGTATCATATCATCTGCGAATAGTGAGAGCTTGATTTCTTCCTTTCCTACCTGAATGCCCTTAATATCTTTTTCCTGCCTAATCGCTATTGCAAGTACTTCCAGTACTATATTGAACAGCAGTGGAGAGAGTGGGCATCCCTGTCTCGTCCCTGATCTTAGAGGGAAGGCTCTCAGTTTTTCCCCATTGAGGATGATGCTTGCTGTAGGCTTGTGGTAGATGGCTTTAATTATGTTGAGGAAGGTCCCCTCTATACCCATTTTGGCTAGGGTTTTCATCATAAAGGGGTGCTGGATCTTATCAAATGCTTTCTCTGCATCTATTGATATGATCATATGCTTTTTATCTTTTCTTTTGTTGATATGGTGGATTATGTTGATTGATTTCCGAATGTTGAACCATCCTTGCATCCCTGGGATGAATCCTACTTGGTCATGGTGTATGATCTTTTTGATGAGTAGTTGGATTCTATTTGCTAGTAGTTTGTTGAGGATCTTTGCATCTGTGTTCATCAGGGATATCGGCCTGTAATTCTCTTTCTTTGTGGTATCTCTGTCTGCTTTTGGTATCAGTGTGATATTTGCTTCGTAGAAACTGTTTGGAAGTGTTTTTGATATTTCAATTTCGTGGAAAAGCTTAAAGAGTATTGGGAGTAAGTCCTCTTTAAAGATTTGGAAGAATTCACTAGTGAATCCATCCGGGCCAGGACTTTTGTGCTTGGGGAGACTTTTTATTACCATTTCAATTTCCTTGATGGTGATAGGTCTGTTCAGGTATTCCAGGTCTTCTTGGTTCAGCCTTGGGAGTCTGTAGGAGTCTAGGAATTTATCCATTTCCTCGAGGTTTTGATGTTCCGTGGCATAAAGCTTCTCAAAGTACTCCCTGAGGATCCTCTGAATTTCTGTGGTTTCTGTTGAAATGACCCCCTTTTCATTTCTGATTCGGTTGATTAGGGTTTTCTCTCTCCCTTTCTTTGTGAGTTTTGCTAGAGGCTTATCGATCTTGTTAATTTTCTCAAAGAACCAGCTCTTGGTTTCATTGATCTTTCGGATTGTTTTTTGGGTTTCCATCTCGTTAATCTCTGCTCTGAGTTTTATTATTTCCTTTCTCCTGTTCGGGTTGTGCTCCTTTTTTTGGTCCTTCTCCAAGCTCTTAAGCTGTGAGGTTAGGTTACTTATGTGTGCTCGCTCCTCCTTCCTGAGGAATGCTTGTAGAGCTATAAACTTTCCTCTTAACACAGCCTTTGCTGTGTCCCATAAGTTTTGGTAACTCGTGTTCTCATTTTCATTCGTTTCTAGGAATCTTTTGATTTCCTCTTTGATTTCCTGTCTAATCCACTCGTTGTTCAATAGTGCACTGTTTAATTTCCAGGTGTTTGATTTAGTTTTCTGTTTTTGTGTGTTATTTACTTCTAATTTCAGCGCATTATGGTCTGAGAAGATTGTTGATACAATCTCTACCTTCTTAATTTTATGGAGGCATGTTTTGTGGCTCAGCATGTGGTCTATCTTGGAGAATGTTCCATGTACGCTTGAGAAGAATGTGTATTCAGCTTTTTGTGGATGAAGTGTCCTGTATATATCTACTAAGTCCCTTTCTTCCATTGTTTCCCTCAAATGAAGTATGTCCTTGCTAAGCTTGAGTCTGGTTGATCTATCAAGAGGTGACAAAGCAGTGTTGAAGTCTCCCACTAGTATTGTGTTGCTATTGATGTCTTTTTCCAAATCTATGAGTAGTTGTTTTAAGTACTTTGCTGGTCTCTCATTAGGTGCATATACATTTATTATTGTAAGTTCTTCCTGTTGTACAGATCCTCTGATCAATAAGTAATGGCCTTCACTGTCTCTTATGACCTTCCTCACTCTGAGATCAATGTGGTCTGATATAAGGATGGCTACCCCAGCTTTTTTATGGGAGCTGTTTGCCTGTAGGATTGTTTTCCAGCCTTTGACTCTGAGTCTGTGTTTGCTTTGACTATTGAGATGCGTTTCTTGCAGGCAGCAGAATGTTGGGTTCAATTTTCTAATCCATCCTGCCACTCTATGTCTTTTAATTGGTGCGTTTAGCCCATTGACATTGAGAGAGATTATTGTTATGGGATTTTGTCCCATTGTTCTGTTAAAATTGGGTGTATTTGAGGGGCCTTTCTTGCCTTAAAGAAGCCCATTTAGTTGTTCTTGTAACCATGGTTTTGAGTCTATGAAGTTCCTGAGCTGTTGTTTGTCTGTGAAACTGTGTGTTGTTCCTTCTATTATGAATGAGAGTCTTGCTGGGAAAAGTATTTTGGGGGAGGCATTTATTTCATTGAGTTTTTTTACTATGTCCCACCACTGTTTTCGGGCCATGAGGGTTTCATCAGAAAAATCAGCTGTGAATTTTAAGGATGCTCCTTTGTAAGAGATTTCTTTCTTCGATCTTGCTGCTTTCAGAATTTTGTCTCTGTCTAAGGTTTTGGTCATTTTGATCAGAATGTGTCTTGGGGTATTTTTATTCGGATTTCTTCTAGCTGGTACCCTTCGGGCCTCCTGAATGTGGTCACAAGTTTTCTTCAGCTCTGGAAATGTTGTAGCAATGATGTCTTTGACAGTTTCTTCTTCATCGAGGTTTTCTTCCTGTCCCTCTGGGACTCCAATAATTCTTATGTTACCCCTCTTGGCTTCATCACGATCTTCTCTTGCCATCTGTTCCCGAATTGTGAGTCTCTTTTCCATTTTCTGCTCTTTTCGGGAGAGTCTCTGAACTTCATCTTCGAGCTCACTGATTCTGTTCTCAGCCGCTGTTACTCTGCTGCTGAGGCCTTCCACTGAGCTTTTCAATTCGCCTACGAGATTTTTCAGGTCTGACATTTCTGATTGCATTTTCCTCATTTCTGCCTTCAGATCCTCTTGTCTTCTATTGGCATTGGTTTCCATTGTTTCTTTTAATTCCCTAAGCATCCTAAGTAGCTCCCTTCTGAATTCCTTGTCAGAGAGGTTGTCTAACACTACAGTACTGTTGGTGTCATCTGGGCTAGACTCTTCAATATGAATGTTTGGTGGGCTTTTGCGTTGCTTTACCATTGTGAGAGGTGTGGTTTAGTCCTTCACGTTCAGTGTTACTATTCTGCTTGATATGCAGTGTGAGTAAAGAGAGGCTTATGAGTTATTGGCAACTGTATTTCTAGTGGCTGAGCTAAAATAGAGAAGTTTCCATCTAAGAAGTTAGCTTATGGTTCCTATGGCATATGTAGTGGGAAAATATTTCGCGGCCGCGTTAGCGGCCGCGGCTCCGGAAAGAGTCCCTGGCACTGGGCGAGGAGTTGGGAATGTCTCCTGTTTGGAATTGGAGCCGTTCAGCTTTGTTGCCCAGAGCTGGGCCTCTGT
>NW_026606432.1:12500-22500 GCF_029834395.1 Sorex fumeus | reverse complement strand
CTTCTACTTCTACTCTTTCAACTGCTCCAACTCCTCGACCTCCTTCTAACTGCTCCACTTCATTCTCATCCTACTCCACACCGTCCTCCTGCTCCGTATCCTCCTTCTGACTCTTCTTCTTTCTCTGCTTCTCCTCCTCCTCCTCCTCGTCCTCTTCCTCCTCCTTCTTCTTCATCTTCTCCTTTTCTTCATCTTCTTCTTGTTCTTTTTCTATTCTTCTTCTCCTTCTTCTGCTTCTTCTGCTTCGGCTTTCTCTTCTTTTTTTACTTCTCTTCATATTTCGTCTCCTCCTCTTCTACTTCTCCTCCTACTGATTTTACTTTTTCTCCTCCTCCCTCTTCTTCTTCTTCTTCTTCTTCTTCTTCTTCTTCTTCTTCTTCTTCTTCTTCTTCTTCTTCTTCTTCTTCTTCTTCTTCTTATCCGATACCGTCAACAATTCACCTTCTGCTAAGTCACCATCTACAGCTGCTTCTATTTCTTCACTTCCCCTTCCACCCTTCTCCTAATCCACACTGTCATCCAATTGCTTGTCCTCATTCTTCTAATTATTCTTCTTTCTATTCTTCTTGTCTTCCTCCTCCTCCTCCTACTTCTTCTTATCTTTTTCTTGTTCTTCTTCTTCTTCTTTTTCTTGTTCTTTTTCTTTTTCTTCTTCTTCTTTGTCTTCTGCTACTTATCTTCATTTTCTGTCTCCTCCTGCTCTCCGTCTCTTCCTTCTGATTGTACTTTTTCTAGTCGTCCTCTCACTTCATCTCTTCTTCTTCTTCTTCTTCTTCTTCTTCTTCTTCTTCTTCTTCTTCTCCTCCTCCTCCTCCTCCTCCTTTACCTTCTGCTACTTCACTTGCTACTGCGTCACCTTCTCCAACTGCTTTTCCTGCACTTCTTCTTCATGCTCCTCCTAGTCCAAACCGTCTTCCTAATCCTCATCCTCATTCTTCTGATCTTCTTCTTTCTCTTCTACTTTTTTCATTCTTACTATTCTAATTCTTTTCTCGTCTTCTATTTCTATTTCTTCTTCTTTTATTTCTTCTTTCCTTCACATAGTCCTACTTCAACTTCTACTCCTCATATGCTCCACCTCGTATTCCTTCTTCTTCTGACCCTCTTCATCCAACTCTTACTCCTCACTGTTCTTATGCTCCTCGTCCTTCTTCTTCTTCTTCTTCTTCTTCTTGTTCTTCTTCTTCTTCTTTTCTTCTTCTACTTCTTCTACTTCATCATCTTCTTCTTCTTCTTCTTCTTCTTCTTCTTCTTCTTCTTCTTCTTCTTCTTCTTCTTCTTCTTCTTCTTTTACTGCTTCTATATCTACTTATTCTTCTTCATCTTCTCCTCCTGCTCCTGAACTTCTCCTGCTCTTCTCTTGCTCCTCCTCTCCCTCTTCCTCTTCCTCCTCCTCCTCCTCCTCCACCTCCTCCTCCTCCTCCTTCTTCTTCTTCTTCTTCTTCTTCTTCTTCTTCTTCTTCTTCTTCTTCTTCTTCTTCTTCTTCTTCTCCTTCTTCTGTGTTATATTTCGTCTACTTCTTATTCTTTTTCTTATTCTTCCTCTCCTTTATCTTCTACTTTACCTAGTACTACTTACCTTTCAACTGCATCACATTCTCCACCTGTTTTTCCTTCTTCAATTCCTCTAATCCTCCTCCTAATCCACACCGATTCCTGCTCCTCATCCTCCTTCTTCTGGTTCATCTTATTTCTCTTCCTCTTCTTCTCCTTTTTATTCTTCTACTTTATTCTATTTATTATATTTTTTCTTCTAATTCTTTTTCTTTTTCTTCTCCTTCACCATGTACTACTTCCCACTCCTTTACCTGATCCACCTCCTAGTCCTCCTTCTTCTGCTCCTCTTCTTCCTCCTCCTACTCCACACCGTCCGTAAGCTCCTCATCCTCCTCCTTACTCTACTTCTTTACCTCCTTCTCCTTCTCCTTGCACTTCTCGGTCTCGTTCTACTTCTGCTCCTCTTCTTCTTCTTCCTTATTTCTTCTTCTTCTTCTCCTCCTCCTCCTCCTCTTCTTCTTCTTCTTCTTCTCCTCCTCCTCCTCCTTCTCATTCTCCTTCCTCTACTTATCTTCTCTCTCTTCTTCTTCATCTGTTACTAATTGTCCCTTCTTCTTCATCAACTTCTTCACCTTCTAGTTCTTTTAAACTCCTCTACCTCATATTTCTGTTTCTTCTCCTCCTACTCCTTTATCTACTCCACTTTTCTCTCCATTTCGTTCCTATAATCGCTTCTTATTTCTTCATGTAACCTCCTCCTACTTGTACTAACTTGCCTCCTCCTCCTCCTCCTCCTCCTCCTCCTCCTCGTGCTCCTCCTCTTCCTTTTGGTCTGCTTCCTCCTCCTCCTCCTCCTCCTCCTCCTCCTCTTCTTCTTCTTCTTCTTCTTCTTCTTCTTCTTCTTCTTCTTCTTCTTCTTCTTCTTCTTCTTCTTCTTCTTCTTCTTATTCTTACTCTTCTTCTTCTTCTTTTGGATTTACTGCTTCTCCTTCTACTTATTCTTTTTTTTTTAGTGAAACACCATGAGGTATAGTTGTAGATTTACAGATTTTTGTGCTTGGATCTCGGTCATACCACGATCAAATACCCATCCCTCCACCAGTGCCCATTTTCCACCACCAGGATAATATCCCTCCCCCCCCATCCTCCCATCCCCCCATCCCCCCCTGCCACTGTGGCAGGGCATTCCCTTTTGTTTTCTCTCTCCTCATGGGTGTTGTGATCAGCCAAGGAGTCATTGAGTGGCGAACATGTTCAGTCCAGTCTACTTTCAACCTGCATCTCCCCTCCTGGGAGGATCCTCCAAACACCCCTCCACTTGGTGTTCCCCCTTTCTATCTGAATTGTCCTTCCCCTAGAATACCCAGCTGACCTCTAATTTATGGAGTAATTCTCCTGGTGTTGCTCTCAGCTATTCTTGGGTATTAATCTCATATTTTATTATTTTATATCCCCCAGATGAATGCTATCTTTCAATGTCTATCCCTCTCTTTCTGACTCATTTCGCTTAGCATGATACTTTCCATATTGTACCACTTGTATGTAAAGTTCATGACTTCATCTTTTCTACGAGACACATAGTACTCCATTGTGTAGATGTACCAAAGTTTCTTTAACCAGTCATCTGTTCTTGGGCACTCAGGTCTCTTCCAGTTTCTGGCTACTGTAAAGAGTGCTGCAATGAACAAACAAGTGCAGATGTCACTTCGGTTACACATTTTTGCCTCTCTGGGATATATTCCCAGGAGTGGTATCGCTGGGTCAAATGGGAGCTCAATTTCTAATTTTTTGAGGAACGTCCATACTGTTTTCCAAAAGGGATGAAACAGTCGGCATTCCCACCAACAGTGAAGGAGTGTCCCTTTCTCGCCACATCCACGCCAGCAACGGTTGCTTTTGTTCTTTTGAATGTGGGCCAGTCTCTGAGGTGTGAGATGGTATCTCATTGTGGTTTTGATCTGCATCTCCCTGATGATTAATGATGTAGAGCATTTTCTCATGTGCTTTTTTGCCATTCGGATTTCTTCTTTGAGAAATTTTCTGTTCATTTTATTGCCTCATTTTTTGATGGGGTTGGATGTTTTCTTCTTGTGGAGTTCAACCAGTATTTTGTATATCCTTGATATCAACCCCTTGTCAGATGTGTATTTGGCAAATATTCTTTCCCATTCTGTAGACTGTCTTTGTATTTTGGTCACTGTTTCTTTGGAGGTACAGAAGCTTCTTAGTTTAAGATAGTCCCATTTATCTATCTCTGTTTTCACTTGCTCAGCCAGTGTCGTGTCATCTTTGAACATACCACTAGCCTCAATGTCATGGAGGGTTTTGCCAACTTTGTCTTCAATGTACCTTATGGTTTCTGGTCTGATGTTGAGGTCTTTAATCCATTTTGATCTTACCTTTGTAACATGGTGTTAGGCAGAGTTCTGAGCCCATTTTTTTGCATGTAGCCGTCCAGTGATGCAAGCACAATTTGTTAAAGAGGCTTTCCTTACTCCACTTCACATTTCTTGCACCTTTATCAAAGATTAGATGATCATATTATTGAGGGGAGATGTCAGTGTATTCAACTCTGTTCCATTGGTCTGCAGTTCTGCCTTTGTTCCAGTACCATGCTGTTTTGATTATTACCGCTTTGTAGTAAAGTTTGAAGTTAGGGAGATTGATTCCTCCCATTTTCTTTTTCCCCAGAATTGCTTTAGGTATTCGTGGGGGTTTATTGTTCCATTTAAATTTCAGGAGTGTTTGCTCCATTTATTTGAAGAATGTCATGGGTATCCTTATAGGAATTGCATTGAATTTGTATAGTGCTTTCGGTAGTATTGCCATTTTGACAATGTTAACTCTCCCGACCCATGAGCAGGGGATATCTTTCCATTTCCTCATGGCCTCTTTTATTTCCTGAAGTAGAGTTTTGTAGTTTTCTTTGTACAGGTCCTTTACTTCCTTAGTTAAGCTGATTCCTAGGTACTTGATTTTCTGGGACACAATTGTGAACGGGATTGATTTTTACATATAGCTTTCCTCTCTCTCACTGTTTGCGTATAGGAAAGCCATGGACTTTTGGGTATTGATTTTATAACCTGCAAGTTTACTATACAAGTCTATTGTTTCTAGAAGTTTTTTGGTGGAGGTTTTTGGGTTCTCTAAGTAGAGTATCATATCATCTGTGAATAGTGAGAGCTTGATTTCTTCCTTTCCTACCTGAATGCCCTTAATATCTTTTTCTTGCCTAATTGCTATTGCAAGTACTTCCAGTACTATACTGAACAGCAGTGGAGAGAGTGGGCATCCTTGTCTCGTCCCTGATCTTAGAGGGAAGGCTCTCAGTTTTTCCCCATTGAGGATGATGCTTGCTGTAGGCTTGTGGTAGATGGCTTTAACTATGTTGAGGAAAGTCCCCTCTATACCCATTTTGGCTAGGGTTTTCATCATAAAGGGGTTCTGGATCTTGTCAAATGCTTTCTCTGCATCTATTGATATGATCATATGCTTTTTATCTTTTCTTTTGTTGATATGATGGATTATGTTGATTGATTTCCAAATGTTGAACCATCCTTGCATCCCTGGGATGAATCCTACTTGGTCATGGTGTATGATCTTTTTGATGAGTAGTTGGATTCTATTTGCTAGTAGTTTCTTGAGGATCTTTGCATCTGTGTTCATCAGGGATATCGGCCTGTAGTCCTCTTTCTTTGTGTTATCTCTGTCTGCTTTTGGTATCAGTGTGATATTTGCTTCATAGAAACTGTTCGGAAGTGTATTTGATATTTCAATTTCATGGAAAAGCTTAAAGAGGATTGTGAGTAAGTCTTTAAAGATTTGGAAGAATTCACTGGTGAATCCATCCGGGCCAGGGCTTTTGTGCTTGGGGAGACTTTTTATTACCATTTCAATTTCCTTGATGGTGATAGGTCTGTTCAGGTATTCCAGGTCTTCTTGGTTCAGCCTTGGGAGTCTGTAGGAGTCTAGGAATTTATCTATTTCCTCAAGGTTTTGATGTTCTGTGGCATAAAGCTTTTCAAAGTACTCCCTGAGGATCATTTGAATTTCTGTAGTTTCTGTTGTAATGACCCCCTTTTCATTAATGATTCGGTTTATTAGGGTTTTCTCTCTCTCTTTCTTTGTGAGTTTTTCCAGGGGCTTATCGATTTTGTTAATTTTCTCAAAGAACCAGCTCTTGGTTTCATTGATCTTTCGGATTGTTTTCTGGGTTTCCATCTCGTTAATCTCTGCTCTGAGTTTTATTGTTTCCTTCCTCCTGTTAGGGTTGTGCTTCTTTTTGTTGGTCCTTCTCCAAGTTCTTAAGCTGCGAGGTTAGTTTATTTATGTGGGCTCGCTCCTCCTTTCTGAGGAATGCTTGTAGAGCTATAAACTTTCCTCTTAAGACCGATTTTGCTGTGTCCCATAAGTTTTGGTAACTCGTGTCCTCATTTTCATTCGTTTCTAGGAATCTTTTGAATTCCTCTTTAATTTCCTGTCTAAGCCACTCGTTGTTTAATAGCGCACTGTTTAATTTCCATGTGTTTAATTTAGTTTTCTGTTTTTTTTGTGTGATTTACTTCTAATTTCAGCGCATTATGGTCTGAGAAGATTGTTGATATAATCTCTATCTTCTTAATTTTATGGAGGCATGTTTTGTGGCTCAGCATGTGGTCTATCTTGGAGAACATTCCATGTACGCTTGAGAAGAATGTGTATTGAGCTTTTTGTGGATGAAGTGTCTTGTATATATCTACTAAGCCCCTTTCTTCCATTGTTTCCCTCAGATGAAGTATGTCCTTGGTAAGCTTGAGTCTGGTCGATCTATCAAGAGGTGACAAAGCGGTGTTGAGGTCTCCCACTAGTATTGTGTTGCTATCGATGTCTTTTTCCAAATCTATGAGTAATTGTTTTAAGTACTTTGCTGGTCTCTCATTAGGTGCATATACATTTATTATTGTAAGTTCTTCCTGTTGTACAGATCCTTTGGTCAATAGGAAATGGCCTTCACTGTCTCTTATGACCTTCTTCACTCTGAAATCGATGTGGTCTGATATTAGGATAGCTACCCCAGCTTTTTTATGGGAGCTGTTTGCCTGTAGGATTGTTTTCCAGCCTTTGACTCTGAACCTGTGTTTGCTTTGACTATTGAGATGTGTTTCTTGCAGGCAACAGAATGTTGGGTTCAATTTTCTCATCCATCCTGCCACTCTATGTCTTTTAATTGGTGCGTTTAGCCCATTGACATTGAGAGAGATTTTTGTTATGGGATTTTGTCCCATTGTTCTGTTGAAATTTGGTGTATTTGAGAGGCCTGTCTTGCCTTAAAGTAGCCCATTTCGTTGTACTTGTAACCATGGTTTTGAGTCTATGAAGTTCCTGAGCTGTTGTTTGTCCGTGAAACTGTGTGTTGTTCCTTCTATTATGAATGAGAGTCTCGCTGGGTAAAGTATTTTTGGAGAAGCATTTATTTCATTGAGTTTTTTCACTATGTCCCACCACTGTTTTTGGGCAATGAGGGTTTCATCAGAAAAATCAGCTGTGAATTTTAAGGATGCTCCATTGTAAGACATTTCTTTCTTCGATCTTGCTGCTTCAGAATTTTGTCTCTGTCTAAATTTTGGTCTTCGGGTATTTTTATTCGGATTTCTTCTAGCCGGTACCCTTCGGGCCTCCTGGATGTGGTCACAAGTTTTCTTCAGCTCTGGAAACGTTTGTAGCAATGATGTCTTTGACAGTTTCTTCTTCATCAAGGTTTTCTTCACGTTCCTTTGGGACTCCAATAATTCTTATGTTACCCCTCTTGGCTTCGTCACGATCTTCTCTTGCCATCTGTTCTCGAACTGTGAGTCTCTTTTCCATTTTCTGCTGTTTTCTGACAAGACTCTGAACTTGATCTTTGAGCTCACTGATTCTGTTCTCAGCCGCTGTTACTCTGCTGCTGAGGCCTTCCACTGTGGTTTTCAATTCGGCTACCAGATTTTTCAGGTCCGACATTTCCGATTGCATTTTCCTCATTTCTGCCTTCAAATCCTCTTGTCTTTTATTGGCACTGGTTTCCATTGTTTCTTTTAGTTCCCTAAACATCCTGAGTAGCTCTATTCTGAATTCCTTGTCAGAGAGGTTGTCTAACGCTATAGTACTGTTGGTGTCGTCTGGGCTAGCCTCGTGAATAATAAAGTTTGGTGGGCTTTTGCGTTGCTTTACCATTGTGACCAGTGTGGTTTGGTCCTTCACACTCGCTGCTACTGTTCTAGTTGAGTGAGGAGAGGCTGACAGGAGCCATTCAGCTTTGTTGCTGCTAGATGCGCCTCTTATACCTTTCTGAGTCTGACCTTCTTCTCAACCAGGCGTTATTCTTTGTTTTATAACTGACATTGAGTGAAAGTTTTGGAGGCGTTACTATTTACTACTGAGCTTATATAGCTATTTTCCAACTGAACTTTTGTTGGAAATGGAGTAGGCGAGTGGAATTTTGTTGAATTGTAGTAGAAGAGGTGAGAAATTTTGGTTGGTATTAGGTAACAAGTTGACGAAAACGATGAAAGGATGAAGGTCCAAGTTGCTTAAAGTGAGTGATTCTTCTTCTTCATCTTCTTCTTCATCTTCTTCATCTGCTTCTAATTGTCATTCTTCTTCATCAACCTCTTCTTCACCTTCTATTTCTTTAACTCGTCTATCTCATATTTCTGTTTCTTCTCCTCCTACACCGTCTTCTCCTGCACTTTTCTCTCCATATCCTTCCTATATTCGCTACTAATTTCTTATGGAAAACTCCTCCTGCTTGTACTACGTCTCCTCCTCCTCCTCCTCCTCCTCCTACTCGTGCTCCTCCTCCTCCTCTTTGGTTTATTCTTCCTCTTCCTCTTCTTCTTCTTCTTCTTCTTCATCTTTTTCTTCTTCTTCTTCTTCTTCTTCTTCTTCTTCTTCTTCTTCTTCTTCTTCTTCTTCTTCTTCTATTGGATATACTGCTTCTCCTTCTACTTATTCTTCTTCATCTTCTCTTCCTCCTCCTCTTCCTAATCCTTCTTCTTCTTCTTTTTCTTCTTCTTCTCCTTCTCCTTCTCCGTCTCCTTTTCCTTCTTCTCCATCTCCGTCTCCTTCTCCTTCTCCTTCTTCCACGTCTTCGTCTTCTTCTACTTCTCTTCTTATTCCGTCTCCTCCTTCTGCTCCTTCGCCTTCTTATAATTCTAAATTTTCTCTTCCTCCTGCCCTTCTACTTTTTCTTTTTCTTTTTCCTCTTCTTCTTCTTTTTTATATTCTACTAATTCACCTTCTACTACTTCACCCTCTACTGCGTCACCTTCTTCAATTGCTTCTCCTTCTTCATTTCTACATCCTGTTCCTAATCCACACCGTCTTCCTACTCCTCATCCTCATTCTTCTCATTCTTCTTCTTTCTCTCATTTTTCTCCTTCTCATTCTTCTTCTAATTCTTTTTTCTTCTTCTATTCTTATTCTTCTTTTTTTTCTTCTTCTTCTCCTTTACCTTGTACTACTTCTACTTCTACTTCTTCACCTACTCTACATCCTACACCTCCTTCTTCTATTCCTCTTCATCCTCCTCTACTCCACACCGTCCTCATGCTCCTCTTCCTCCTTCTAACTTTTCTTATTTCTCTCCTTGTCCTACTACTATTTCTTCTTCCTCTTCTTCTTTTTCTTCCTCCTCTTCTTCTTCTTCTTCATCTTCTCTCTTCTTCTGCTTCTTCTTCTTCGTTCTTCTTCTTATTCTCCTTCTTCTTCTTCTTCTCCTTCTTCTTCTTCTCCTTCTCCTTCTTCTTCTTCTTCTTCTTCTTCTTCTTCGTATTCTCCTTCTTCTCCTTCTTCTCCTTCTCCTTCTCCTTCTCCTTCTCCTTCTTCTTCTTCTTCTTCTTCTTCTTCTTCTTCTTCTTCTTCTTCTTCTTCTTCTTCTTCTTCTTCTTCTTCTTCATCTTATTCTAATTGTCCTTCTTATTCATCAACTGATCCTTCACCTTCTAGTTCTTTAACTCCTCTACATCATCTTTTTATTTCTTCACCTCCTACTCTTCATCTGCTGCACTTTTCTCTCCATATCCTTCCTATATTCGCTTCTTATTTTTTCTGGCATTCTCCTCCTGCTTGTACTTCCTCGCCTCCTCCTCCTCCTCGTAGTCCTCCTTCTCCTCTTTGCGTTCTTCATCCTCTCTTCTTCTTCTTATTCTCCTTCTTCTTCTTCTTCTTCTTCTTCTTCTTCTTCTTCTTCTACTTCTTCTTCTTCTTTTTCTTCTTCTTCTTCTTCTTCTTCTTCTTCTTCTTCTTCTTCTTCTTCTTCTTCTTTTTCTTCTTCTTCTTCTTCCTCTTCTTCTTCTTCTTCTTCTTCGTCTGGCTTTACTGCTTCTCCTTCTACTTATTCTTCTTCATCTTCTCCTCCTCCTCCTCTTCTCCTCCTCCTCCTCCTCCTCCTCCTCCTTCTTCTTCTTCTTCTTCTTCTTCTTCTTCTTCTTCTTCTTCTTCTTCTTCTTCTTCTTCTTCTTCTTCGCCTTCTCCTTCTCCTTCA
>NW_026606432.1:0-2500 GCF_029834395.1 Sorex fumeus | reverse complement strand
AACTCCTCTACATCATCTTTTTATTTCTTCACCTCCTACTCTTTCATCTGCTGCACTTTTCTCTCCATATTCTTCCAATATTCGCTTCTTATTTTTTCTGGCATCCTCCTCCTGCTTGTACTAACTCGCCTCCTCCTCCTCCTACTCGTGGTCCTCCTTCTCCTCTTTGCTTTCTTCATCCACTTTTCTTCTTCTTATTCTCCTTCTTCTCCTTCTTCTTCTTCTATTACTTCTTCTTCTTCGTTTTCTTCTTCTTCTTCTTCTTCTTCTTCTTCTTCTTCTTCTTCTTCTTCTTCTTCTTCTTCTTCTTCTGTTTTTACTGCTTCTCATTCTACTTATTCTTCTTCATCTTCCCCTCCTCGTCCTCTTCCTCCTCATTCTTCTTCCTCTTCTTCTTCTCTCTTCTTCTTCTTCTTCTTCTTCTTCTTCTTCTTCTTCTTCTTCTTCTTCTTCTTCTTCTTCTTCTTCTTCTTCTTTTTTCTTCCTCGTATGGTTTTACTGCTTCTCCTTCTACTTATTCTTCTTCATCTTCTCCTACTCCTCCTCTTCCTCCTCATTCTTCTTCCTCTTATTCTTCTTCGTCTACTTCTTCTTCTTTTTCTTTTTCTTCTTCTTCTTCTTTTTCTTCTTTTTTTTTAATTTTTTTTTCCCTTTATTTTATTTTATTTTTTTTAAAGTTGTAGATTTACAATTTTTTGTGCTTTGGTTTCAATTATACAATGATCAGATACCCATCCCTCCACCAGTGCCCATTTTCCACCACCATGGATAATATACCTCCCACCCCCATCCCCCCATCCCCCCGTCTCTGTGGCAGGGCAATCCCCTGTGTTCTCTCTCTCCTTTTGGGTGTTGTGGTCTGCAAAAGAGGCATTGAGTGGCAAACATGTTCAGTCCATAGTCTACTTTCGACATGCATCTCCCCTCCTGGGAGGATCCTCCAAACATCCTTTATTTGGTGCTCCCTTCTCTATCTTCTTCTTCTTCTTCTTCTTCTTCTTCTTCTTCTTCTTCTTCTTCTTCTTCTTCTTCTTCTCTTCTTCTTCTTCTTCTTCTTTGTCTGGTTTTACTGCTTCTCATTCTACTTATTCTTATTCAACTTCTTCTCCTTCTCCTCTTCCTCCTCCTCTTCTTCTTCTTCTTCTTCGTCTTCTTCTTCTTCTTCGTCTTCTTCTTCTTCTTCATCTTCTTCTTCTTCTTCTTCTCTTCTTCTTCTTCTTCTTCTTCTTCTTCTTCTTCTTCTTCTTCTTCTTCTTCTTCTTCTTCTTCTTCTTCTGTTTTTACTGCTTCTCGTTCTACATATTATTCTTCATCTTCTCCTCCTCCTCCTCTTCCTCCTCATTCTACTTCCTCTTCTTCTTCTTCTTCTTCTCCTTCTTCTTCTTCTTCTTCTTCTTCTTCTTCTTCTTCTTCTTCTTCTTCTTCTTCTTCTTCTTTTTCTTCTTCCTCGTATGGTTTTAATGCTTCTCCTTCTACTTATTCTTCTTCATCTTCTCCTACTCTTCCTCTTCCTCCTAATTCTTTTTCCTCTTCTTCTTCTTCGTCTTCTTCTTCTTCTTCTTCTTCTTCTTCTTCTTCTTCTTCATCTTTTTCTTCTTCTTCTTCTTCTTCTTCGTCTGGTTTTACTGCTTCTCATTCTACTTATTCTTATTCATCTTCTCCTCCTCCTCCTCTTCCTCCTCATTCTTCTTCCTCTTCTTCTTCTTCTTCTTCTTCTTCTTCTTCTTCTTCTTCTTCCTCGTATGGTTTTAATGCCTCTCCTTCTTCTTATTCTTCTTCATCTTCTCCTACTCTTCCTCTTCCTCCTAATTCTTTTTCCTCTTATTCTTCTTCGTCTACTTCTTCTTCTTCTTTTTCTTCTTCTTCTTCTCTTTTTCTTCTTCTTCATCTTTTTCTTCTTCTTCTTCTTCTTCTTCTTCGTCTGGTTTTACTGCTTCTCATTCTACTTATTCTTATTCATCTTCTCCTCCTCCTCCTCTTCCTCCTCCTCCTCCTCTTCTTCTTCTTCTTCTTCTTCTTCTTCTTCTTCTTCTTCTTCTTCTTCTTCTTCGCCTTCGCCTTCGCCTTCTCCTTCTCCTTCTCCTTCTCCTTCTCCTTCTCCTTCTCCTTCTCCTTCTCCGTCTCCGTCTCCGTCTCCGTCTCCTTCTCCTTCTTTTACGTCTTCGTCTTCTACTTCTCTTCTTATTCCGTCTCCTCCTCCTCTGCTCCTTCGCCTTCTTAGAATTCTAGATTTTCTATTCCTCCTCCCCTTCTTCTTTTTCTTTTTCTTCTTCATCTTCTTCTTCTCTTTTACCTTCTACTAATTCACCTTCTACTACTTCACCATCTACTACGTCACCTTCTACACCTGCTTCTCCTTCATAATTTCTAAATCCTATTCCTAATCCACCCCGTCTTCCCTACTGCTAATCCTCATTCTTCTGATTCTTCTTCATTCTCTCCTTTCTCTTCTTCTCATTCTTCTAATTCTTTTTCTTCTCGCTCTGTTTTCTATTCTTCT
>NW_026606431.1:0-27589 GCF_029834395.1 Sorex fumeus | reverse complement strand
GGTAGGAGCGGCTTGGAGCTAAGTCTCAGGCCTGAAAACAGTTTTTAAGTTTAGAAAAAGACGCCAGTTGGGACTGGAGTGATAGCATAGCAGGTAGGGCATTGGCCTTGCATGCAGCCGACCCGGGTTCGATTCCCAACATCCCATATGGTCCCCTGAGCACTGCCAGGAGTGATTCTGGAGTGCAAAGCCAGGAGCAACCCCTGAGCATCACCAGGTGTGACCCGAAAAGAAAAAGATAAATAAAATAGAAAAAAGACGCTAGTTAAATTCTACAGTAGTGAATTCATAGTTGTACGTAATAAGCCATTTATGGAATAGATGATTGTGGCATGATTCTTGCTTTCCAGGAATTCACAACTGAGCTCTGCCTTTGAACACAGTCGTACTAGTTTATGACTTCGTGGGAAGTCATTGAATTTGTTATTGAGATTCAGAATAGCCTCCATCTGATAGAATGGCCTTTTTTTTCCTCGCCAAAAAAAAAAAATGGTGGTGTTGTTATTGTTACTGTTTTCTTGCAGAAAAATCAAGGAGATAAAAACTAGAATATTCTGAAGTGATTTTCTAATAAGATCTCATCTCTCCTTGGCACTCAGAATGGCTCTCTGGACCAGGTGCCTGGTTCGATGCCCTGGCCTGGGGAGGCGCTGGTGCTTGGATCCAGCTTCTCAGACCCCCATGGCTGAGCCCCTCAGTGCTCAGGTGGGGACACAGGGGGGCAGACATCAAGCTCAGAGCCTTGCCCACCTTCAGAACTGTCTCCTGGACCCATCCGGCACCTTCACGTGTTTGCAGTGCCCGAGATCGAACCCAGCGCCCCACACATGCAAAACAATGGCTCAGCCACTGCCCGTCCCCAGCCCTACATCAGATTTGCTCAATCTGTTCCTCCTTGGTGGAGAATTACTGTATGACACAGCGGTTCCACCTGGGGGTATTGGTCTGAAGGGAGGAAAGCGTTAAAGCAGCCAAGTGGATATTGAAGCAACCCCACATTTAATATTGTTTTAAATTATGAAGGAGAACTTTTCTGTAGAGTTAAAGAGAATAAACTGCTGTGTGATAGCTCCAGGTTTATTATTCGCATTTTATTTCTCCCCCAGACATGCGGAGATATTCCAGGGACAGGGAGCTTTTGCTCTGAGGTGCCAGGCACTGAGCTGAGGGAGCTTAGTCTTAAAGACCTGAGAGAGGGCCCATCAGATAGTGTAGCAAGCAGGGGGGGTGCTGGCCTTACACGGAGCTGACCCTGGTTTTATCCCCAGCCCCACATATGATCTCCCACAAGCCCCACCAGGAGTAATTCCTGAGAGCCAGGAGTAAGCCTTGAGCACTGCCTGGTGTGGCTCAAACCCCATGCCAACATGCCAAATCAAACCCAAAAGAGACTTAAGTGGTGGTGGTGGTGGTGGGGGGGACTAGTGGTTGGCAAGGGGGCAGAGGTCAGTGATAGGACCTTAAGAGTAAGAGTAAGGGTTTTTCTGATTATGACTACCATTCTTGTTTTCTTTTTCTTTTTAATTTTATTTTCATAAAGTTGTTCATAGTAATTTGCTTTCATTTTCCTTTTCATTGTTTTACTCTAAAGATATTAAAATGTTGAGTTTCAATCGGGAAAAAAAAGGTTTATTTAACTTACGCTTTTTTTTGGGGGGGGGGTCACACCCAGCGATGCACAGGAGTTAGTCCTGGTTCAAGCACTCAGGAATCACTCCTGGCGGTGCTCAGGGGACCTATGGGATGCTGGGAATCGAACCTAGGTCGACTGCGTGCAAGGCAAACGCCCTCCCCGCTGTGCTATTGCTCCAGCCCCTAACTTACGCATTTTCTGACTTTATGTCCCTTTACAAATCATCGAGGCAGACCTTTGATGTAGTCTGCCAACTTTTGCATCTTACTCCTTATGTCAGAATGATTGAAAACTGGGCTGGAGAGATTGTGCACCGATACCCGGCATCCCATGGTCCTGCGAGCCCTATCAGGAGTGACCCCTGAGCACAGAGTCAGGAGTCAGCCGTGAGCATTGCCGGGTCTGACACCCTCCCCCACAAAAAAGAGAGTTTTGTAAGCCCCCTGTGAGGGGCTGGGGTCTCCTGGAGTTCCCCTCCTGGCAATGTTGACAACCTGAATTCAGCACTGCTCAGGCCCCGCAGTGCTGGGTATACCCCGGCCCCCTCCAGGACTGCACCCGGTGGTGCTCGAAGGACTGCAGGTTGCCTTGGATCCAAGTGGTCAGCGCCCCTCAGGCCTGGACTGTCTCTCCAGCCTCGGGGACTGGAATTTTCTCTAGGCCGTGAAGCCCGTGTCACAGAACAGCTGTCCTGTGCTTTTCTGTTCCAACAGTCACCTCCCAAAAGCTGCACGTCTGTGTCAAAGCAGGAGTCCAGCAAAGGGAGCCATCGGAATGGCAGCCAAGGCCGCCTGCCCTCCAGGTCCCACCAGCATTCTCCCAGCTGGTCCGACGAGTCTCTGTCCGTGACACAGTCCGGTAAGCGAGGGGGCGGGGCGGGGCGGGGGTGCTCCATGCTGCATCTGACTTCTCTCCCGTGCAGTCTCTGTCGAGGTATCCCCCTTACATCACACACTGCTTGACTTTTCACCGACAGACTTAGCTCGTTTTTCACTTTTGCGTATTGAAAATGTCTTTTAAAAAAAATTTAAGTTTATTTTATAGTTGTTTGCAATAATGGATTCCATGCAATATTTTGACACCAGTCCATCCACCCTTACACCTTCCCACCACCATTATTTTGAATTTTTCTGCCACCGCTCAAACCTGCTGAAAAGGCAGATGCTAGATCATTTATTTTGCATTGCTTGTTATGAATAGCATAAGATGTCATGCGGTCACAAGAATAGTCGTCGTGCACTCCTGGCATTCTGAAATTTTAGATAATTAAGATCTGAGGAAATCTCTCCAGCGAGCTGCTTAGTTCTGAGATTCTTTCGTGCGTGTCTCTGGATCATGGCCCTTCAAAAGCTTCAGTAGCAGCCAGAGGCAGTTTGTGGGCGTGACCTCCAGGGTCCCACAGGGACGAGTGATGAGAAGGACCAGCCCATCCTCTATCCCTTGAGGCCTGGAGTTTGAACCCACGTACCTGCACCTCTCGTTGGGACGAGGTGATGAGAAGGACCGGCTCATTCTCTGTCCCTTGAGGCTTGGAGTTTGAACCCACGTACCTGCACCTCTCATTGGGTTCTGGAAGTTGGCGGCTGCCGGGATTCTTAGGGGGCAGGTGGAGGGATGATGCCTGCTAGGGTCTGAGGCACCTGGTGAAGTCAGCCTGGCTTAAAGTCGGCGCCATCTCTGCAGCGAGCTGCTCAGTTCCAGGATTCTTTTGTGTGTCTGTGTTGAATACTTCTTAAGCCAAGCGATGGCGGCTGAGTTGCCTCCCAGAAGTCATCTGTTCTTGGGCACGTGGGTGGTATCCAGCTTTTGCTCACCATGAATAATGCCGCAGTGGACCCGGGGGTGCAAGTGTCTTTAGGGCCCTTAAGGGCAGGTGCCAAGAAGTGAACGTGCTGGGTCAAATGGAAATGCGACTTTTCGGTTTTGCTTTTTGAGAAACATCCACACTGTCTTCCAGCCGTGAGTGCGCATCCCGGCCAGCTCTCGTTTTGTGCTTTGTGATATGTGCCAGTCCCTCTGCCGTGCGTTCATCTCTCGTTCTCGTCTTGCTTTGCATTTCTATGACGATGAGCGATGCAGAGCACTTTTCGAGATACCTCTTGGTCATTTATCACTATCACTATCACCTCGTTGTTCATCGATTTGCTCAAGCGAGCGCCAGTAACGTCTCCATTCATCCCTGTCACGTGCTAGTGTAGCCCGATGGAATATTGGGGTCTCTTTCAGGGTCAGGGGAATGAGGACCATCCTTGTTGCAGTTTTTGGCATATCGAGTACGCCACGGGGAGCTTGCCAGGCTCTGCCATGTGGGCGGGATACTCTCGGTAGCTTGCTGGGTTCTCTAAGGGATGGAGGTTTTTGGAGCAGCCTCTAATCACCTTTACAGGTGTTTCCAGTCAGGCATATTTGGGGGCATGATACTCTCAGCAGCCTTCCAGGTTCTCTGAGAGCAAGAACTAGAGAATAAGACGTCGTTTCCGGTAGCTTGGTTTAATAGTCTCTGAATCCTGGCCGTTGATGGGATTACACCGCAGTTTGTGGGTGTAACTGTCTAGCTACTGGAAGATGGGGGGATCTGGGTGGAGGAGGCCCAGTCCCGAACCGAGCAGGCTTGGAGATCTCAGCCCCGGGTCCCGCACACCTGGGTTCCTCTGCCGGTTCCTTCATGGTCATTCCTATGTCCTCTTTAGGAAGTTTCTGCGTCTCTTGGGTGCATTGATCTCGGATATTAACCTTTAATATCCAATGAGTGGTGGGCCAGGTGTCGTTCTTTCACCCGGAAACAGTTTCTTAAAGCGTGACCTGTTTCACAGCTTTCACTGACCTTGAACTTGTACGTTTCCAGCTACTTACCTTACCGAAGCAGGCTCTCTGGAAACTCATTTGCAGCTTCAGATAGCGTAGTTGGAAAGTAAAAGCAAATTCACTCTTTCAAAAGAATACAGGAAAGGAGAGTTACAAATCGCCAATACATTTTTTTTCCCCAGAAATGCAAATTTCTTCCTCTGCAGTGTGAGATCGACTTTATTTAAATGGAGCTTTTGGCCGCTGCTTTCCAGTACTAGGTCACTGAGTTTACACTCTTCTTGCATTGCGAGTGAGTTAGGGATTTGGGGTCTCTTCCAGAAACTGCCTCTGACCAGAGTGACATCGAAGGTCGGATCCGAGCCCTCAAGGATGAGCTGCGGAAAAGGAAGTCTGTGGTAGAGCAGCTGAAGCAGGAGCAGAAAAAGAGGCAGAAGGAGAGGCTGAGAGCCCAGGAGGCCAGCCTGATCAAACAGCTGGAGGTCAGACTGGGCGCAGGGCTGGGGCTCGGAAGGGCATGAATTCGGGGATCGTGTTATCTGGTGCCCCCTTGTACCCCATTCTTCAGCAAGCTGAGCTTCTCTAAGTAAAAAAATCTCACTTAAAACATTGAATACCGTCATATCAAGGATTTTTAAAATAGGGGACAGAGCAATAGCACAGCAGGGAGGGTGTTGGCCTTGCATGCGGCCAACCCAGGTTCGATCCCCGACATCCCATAGGGTCCCCCACGCACCTCCAGGAGTGATTCCTGAATGCAGAGCCAGGGGTCAGCCCTGAGCATCACTGGGTGTGACCCAAAAACCAAAAAAAAAAAAAAGAATTTTTAAAATAATTTAAAGGAAGGGTCTTTTTAAAATAACAAATATCAGGCCTATGGGTGCTTATGCCCTCTCAGTCACAGAACTGGGAGATCTATAATTCCAGCTGTTGGGATTATTGCAGATTGAGACTTTTTTTCCCCAGCAGAATCATTCCCCAGAAGTTAGTGTAACAGAATAATCACTGTTTACATGGTTTTTCTCTCAGGCCCCAACAGCCTGCCTGATTCTGCCCCAGACTCTAGTATATATTTAAAGGCCGAAAGTTACTGTATCAGGGCTGGAGCACAGTGGGGAGGGTGTTTGCCTTGCACACAGCTGGCCCAGGTTTGATCCCCAGCACCCAATAAGGTCTCCTGAGCACTGCCAGGAGTGAGCACAGAGTGAGGAGTAACCCCTGAGATCACCAGGTGTGGCCCCAAAACAAAAGGAAAAATTAGTTACTTTATCAGAGCAAGATAATGTGATGGAAGGGAGAGTGGGAAGGGAGGGCCTTAGCCTAGGGGGGAAACGCCTAATGATTGACAGGCGTCTGTGTGTGCATTCATTCTGTAGTCTAGATTGACCCCTGCTTCGTACATAATGACTTCAATGCCGTGCTAATAGGAATAGTCTCCAGTAGTGGTGGTGGAGTTAGCCCAGAAGCTGGAGCAAGAGAGAACAGGTGGAGGGCATTCCTTCGGTTTCATTCCAGTTAGGATTATAAACCGGTTCAGTTTGCTTTAGCATAACTAGCAACTTGAAATCTTGTTTTGTACTTCTGAACTTTCCTGCTCCCAGCATACTCTTCCCTCTGTATTCCCAAGTCCTTACCATCTGGTACGACTCTCATTGAAACGCTGGTGGGCAGACCATCGTAAAGGGACCACAAAATGTTCAGAGTGTAATTAAAGATATACTTAGTTATTGCCATTCTTCCTATTGTATGGCATAAACATATATATAAGTATGTCTTATATACTTTTATAATAAATGATATTTATGATATATAACTGTAATTACCTAGAGAAGTCGCCTGTCACAGAGCAAACTTCCCATTTCATATGTATTAACCTCCTGTGGATTGAAACGGGACAATTTCCCAGTTGATACCAGGATAGCAGTGGTAGTCTGAGCCAGACACTGAGCGGGGTTGCAGTAATAAATAGTCTGAGACAGACTGGGTGGGATTGTAGTGATGTGTTAGACTGGGTGGACTTGCAGTGATAGTCTGAGACAGACTAAGCAGGATTGCAGTGATGTGTTAGACTGGGCAGGGTTGCAGTATTAGTCTGAGACACACTGGGTGGGATTGCAGTGATAGTTGGAGACAGACTGGATGGGATTGCAGTGATAGTCTGAGACACACTGGGTGAGATTGCAGTGATGTGTTAGACTGGGCAGGGTTGCAGTGATAGTCTAAGACAGACGGGGCAGAATTGCAGTGATGTGTTAGACAGACTGGACAGGGTTGCAGTTATGTGTTAGATAAACTGGTCGGGGTTGCAGTGATAGCCTGAGACAGACTGGGCGGAATTGCGGGCATAGGTCCTGCTTATATTGAGACCATTTCAAGAACATGGCGTAACCATTTTCTAAGCTCTACGGGAGCTGGGTGAAAGATCTTTATTCTTTCTTTACCATCTGAATATTTTGTCATAAAATACGCTGTTGTATCATTTAAAGTACTTTGTAAAATATTCCGCATTGTGATGCTCTGATTTTTCTGACTTAGTCGTATGACGAATTCATCAAGAAAACTGAAGCTGAGCTTAATCGCGATTTGGAAACGTCACCAACCGCCAAGCCTCAGATTAAAACGCTCTCCACCGCTTCCGAGAAACCCAAGATCAAGCCCCTTCCACTGCACAGGTACACATTTTTTGATGACTTGCCTAGATTTTGCTTGTCAACAAAACCAAAAAAAAAGAGAGAAAGAAAGAAAGCTTTTGGTTCCCAAGCGGCGGGACAGACAGAAACACAAGCTCGGTAATGCAAAAGCAGTAGGAGTTTTATTCCAGTATACTGAGGTCAACTGTCAACTGTCTCACCCACAGAGTGGTCTCTTGGTAGCGACCCCGACTTCAGGCAGCAAGCAGTTTGTATAGGGTTTGATTGTATAAGCAGTACATGCCTTATTGTTTCAGAAAGAAATCTTACTTAGTTACCAAAGAAAGGTGTTTTGGCAAGTGTTTAGGGTAACACGGTCAGGCAATAGTTAAACAAGTTTCCAGTAACAGTTCATGGTTACATAAGCTGCTCGTTCTTCTAGGGTTAACAAAAGGCAATTTCTGGGGCATTTTGACTGGGGCATAGTGATTGATTGAGCCCACTTGCTGGGCCCAGGAACTTTCCCAGGTGGGTTCAGGTTGGCTAGTTACACATTGTTTCATTGCTGGGACACTGAGACTGTTTTTGTTCTGTAAGGGAACCCGAGGCCTAGCTAATTTTGCTGATTTCTGCTGCCTGTCATGGCGTCAGTTTCGCCCTTACAAAGCTTGTCTATTATCAGACTGAAAATACAGAAGTGCAAATATCAACTGGTATCTCTAGAATTGCTAAAGTGAAATTGTTATGTAGGATATAAATCAAATTTATAATGAGGTACACATTAAAAAGTCTATTTTGAATCCTGAAACCCTGAAACAGAGCAGGTACTGAGTAGGGCCCAGTATTGAAGACAGTGACACCATGCATTGTATAGACCCTTGGAACGAGCTTGGCGTTGTTTCAGAGTTCTCATGCAGTCTACACTTTTTCACTTTGATTTTCTTCTGGAAACCTATCTTGAGAAAAATATCTATTTGTATATATGCCATCGTTTATACTAGTAAGACACTGAGTCCACCTTTGTGTCTGAGAACAGGAGCAGAGCCCCCTAGTCATCAGCTGTGGGGCTCGGAAGGGCCCGAATAGGATGCTCTAATAAATGCAAGTACCAGAATTGCGAACTTGCAGCCTGGTTGGGACCTGGAAGCAAGAGTGGGCCTGGGAATGGGGACATTCCCGAGGTAAGGGCCTTTGGGAGTGACCACAAGCGATAAAGAGCTTGACGTGTCCTAGAAACTGGATACTTAAGACTGGCTCAAGGGAGCGGAAGATAAACAGAAACCAAATTCTGTGTCCACTCATCTGTTCTCGGGTGCTGGGGGATCCCCAGGTTCTGGCTACTGTGAATAGTGCTGCAGTGAACGTAGGGGTGCAGATGGTATTTCTGCTGTGTGGCGTTGGGCCCAGGGTAGATTCCCAGAGCAATATTGCTGGGTCGTGTGGAAGCTTGATTTCTAGGGTTTTGGCCGAATGCCCATATTGTTTTCCCAAAGGGCTGGCCCGGTTGGCATTTCCGCCAGCAGTGAGTGGGTCCCTTTCTCCCACATCCGCGCCAGCACTGGTTGTTCCTGTTCTTTTGAATGTGTGCCAGTCTGCCGTAGAAGCCAGATTCTGAGAAATCTGTTTACTCTTTTAATTTTTAGAAACTGCCAACCCTTTGAAGATTTTTTAGTTCAGAAGCAGGGGTGTTTATTACAAAAGTTCATTTTGATTCATTAGTATCCCTGAAAGAATCTTGACTTCAAAGCAAGTTCTCTAGCAAGTCTCTGGCCCACTCTGCTCCCATTTTAAATCAGTATTTAGATTCCTACAAAGCAGGAATATTAGGAGGACATGACTAATGGTGGTGAGGGGTAGAAGACTTAGAACAGAAACGTCCATACATACAGACTATGCCTTAGTTGTTACAGTTGCTCTTGTTTTCAGAATATTGGTGGAGGAAGCGATAAAAAGATAAAAGTTTAAATCACCTCATACCTACTACCTCAAAATCGCCAGCATCAAAGCTGATAAGCCTCCTGAGGTCATTAGGCTAAGCCTTCGTGTCCTCTTCGTTGGAGGCTCTAAACTTGTTTTTACATGATGTACTATGTACTGCTGAATGGTTTTAGAGTTTTATTAACCAAGCCCCTGAAGGATTTTGACCAGAGAATGACATAACCTGGCATGAGTTTAGAGAGTTCTTTCTGGAAACTTTCAAGAACAGGGACTCGGTGGCTTTTAGGAAGATCTGAGCAGCTGACTCCTGAGCAGGCTAGAGGGAATTGAGGAAAACTTCGAGTGTCTCTTATGAGCGGGCAGAGTCAGAGTCCTGGAGATCTTAGTGGAAAACCATTTCTTTCACTGAAAGTGTCTAGTTTTGGGCTGGAGTGATAGCACAGCAGATGGGGCGTTTGCCTTGCACGCGGCCGACCCGGGTTCAATTCCCAGTATTCCATAGGGTCCCCCAAACAGTGCCAGGAGTAATTCCTGAGTGCATGAGCCAGGAGAAACCCCTGTGCATTGCCAGGTATGACCTATAAAGCAAAAAAAGAAAAAAAAAAAAGGGTGACTAGTTTTGGCTTTAGTATGTCAGATCCCTGTGGGTCATCTGAGTGGCATTAGCCAAAAGGAAATACCAGGGTTGATCTCTCTGTCCGTCTACCTAGTGGTTGGAGCCCTGAGTCTCACAGCATCAGCCTGGAAAACTGTGTACCCAGAGAGAAGGGGAGGAGCTATGGGTCTCAGCATTAGCCCGGGAGGCCGTGCACCCCAGGAGGCAGGGAGGGGGCCATAGGCTCCATAGGAGGAAGCAGCGTTCTTTAGAGCAGTTTCAAGGAGGCTGGACTCCAAACCGAGACTCCGAACCGAGTATCAGTGAAAGTGAAGAGAAGGCAAGAAAATAAGGATGGTGAATCTGCAGATGCAAGGGGAAGAGGGTGGTAGTTGAGCTGGGGCAGGGGCGACTGGAGCAGGATGTAGGCCGTTTGTTTAAGGCGAGCTGATAAACGAGGAAGGAAATCTCCAGATTCAAGGGCTAGAGATTATCGGAGAAGGGGGGGGGGGGTTGGTTAGACGGCGAGCCAGGCTGCGGTTTGGAGTCTTGAGTGGAAGCTGTTGCTTAAGCAGTTCACTTTGGACTTGTTTTAGAGCCTTGGCTTTCAGTCCTTGCAAATCAGTCACAAATCACAAATCATCCTGTTATTTGTCGATTGCCTCGAGCAGGCCCCAGTAACGTCTCCTTCATCCTAGCCCTGAGGTTATATTCAAGGCTCTTTAGGAGAATGAGACCCATCATTGTTACTGGTATTTGGCATATCAGTCCTTGCAGATTGGAGAAAAGACAGTTAGGGTGACGGAATATAGATAAAAGTGTGTAGGTAGAAAGAATCAAGAACATTCATGCCCGGCCGGAGAAATAATATAACAGGGAGAGCATTTATTTGCCTTGCACACGCTGGACCCAGAACCGGGCCGGGTTCAATCCCCAGCGCCCCATATGGTCCCCCTTGCCCCACCAGGAGGGATTCATGAGCACAGAGCCAGGAGCAATTGGCTGCGTGTGGCCTGAAAACCTGAAAAAAGAAAGCATCTTTTTTCAACAGAAAACATCCATGCTTGATCCGTTGGTCTCAGTGGAAGAACCTAGCAGGGCCAGCCCCAGGTCACAGGGCTGAGTGTGTCGCTGGTCCCCTGAACCCCACCAGTCATTGCCCCAAGGCCAGAATAAAACAGAGCCCAGCAGTAACCAGGGAGACAGTTCACATGGCCGAATACTGCCTGGCCTGTGCACGACACCAAGGGGTCCCTAGCACTGCATGAATACAGCAAGGTGCAGGGCTAGAAGGCGTCCCATAGAAGGGACCTCAGAGTCTCCGCTTCGTGTGCCATGTCAGTAGCTGCCAGCAAAACCGTGAGCTTCTGTCCATCCATTTCCCCCCAGATCGGAGACAGCAAAGACTTGGAAGCCACTGACAGAGTCAGAACGTTCCAGAGGATCCCTGGGGTCTGTTTCTGAACAAGTCGGTAAGTAAACAGAAAACGACAGGCCTCCTTCCTCAAAGGATTTCTGTGATGCCTACGCATTCCTGCCTCTTTATTGTCCTGAGAATACGATAGAAACTGAGACCAAAAAAACAGACTAAAATGACTCATCAGTATCATCAGCATGTCTTAGTATCAGCTAATCAGGGTCTGGAGCGATAGCACAGCAAGGAGGGCACTTGCCTTGTACACGGCCAACCTGGGTTCAATCCTCAGTATCCCATAGAGTCACCAGAGCACTGTCAGGAGTGATTCCTGAGCACAGAGCCAGGAGTAACCCCTGAGCATTGCTAGGAGTAAACCCCCACATATCCCCCCAAAAATGATCGGTCGTGAAAATCAGTCTCTCCATGAACTCAGATTCGCTTTCTTCATTTTATAAGACAGTGCTTAAAGAATTATTTCAGGAGCCAGAGGGGTAGTCTAGTGGGTAGGACGCTTATTTGCATGCGGCCAACCCGTTTGATTCTAGGCATCACGTATGTTTCTCTGAGGACCACCTGGAGTGATCCCTGAACACAGAGCCAGGTGTGGACCCCCCTAAAAAAATTATTTCAAACTCAAAAGTTTTCATTCATTTGAATGTTCTATTTATCATAGCTACAAGTATATTCTCTTAAAGGAGAACTCACCTTCTGTTTCAAACAAGAGAGATTGTTGTTCCGAGATCTTTCTAAGATTCTGTTTGAGATTTTGTAAGCTTTGATTCCAGACAGCGAAGAACAGTGATCAAATACTGTTTTTTCCTTTAAGATGTTGCCGGGACAGATACGGAGAGATCGTCATCAGAAAAGTCTCTGTCTGGCTCTGCAAAGAGAATGGTTGAATTGGACAGCCGAACAGAAGAGCATTTTCAGACTTCATCTCCAATTCTCAGATCCTCCAGGAAAACCAGGGCAGACCCTGGGGCTTCTCTTGAAAACCTCCCTGAGGTACTCAAGGACTTAAATGTGCCCAGTCGAATTCTGGATGTGTCTGATATCAAGGCCGAAGAAACTTCGAGTCAGAAGTCAGACGTACCAGATGTGGGTCTCGTGGACTCAGAAGAGAGCGCCACCGGAAGTACCCGTTCGAAGCCGTCCGAGGAGTCTGACGTCTTAGTGAAACTAGACACAAAACAAGGACATTCGTCGGCAGTTCTTCCCAAGGAAGATCTTTCCTCAGAGTCTCTGGACATGCAGAACAACCTGATTCGGTTGGTCATTAACCGTCTCCATCAGAAAGAGCCCCAAGATGGGATGGACCCGAGTCCAGGCGTCCCGTCGGAAGGAGACTCCCCCTTCTCAGAGCATCTTCTTGCTCCGAGAGAGACATCCTACTCGGAAGACTTTGAAGCGTCCTCTTTCAAGAAAGAAATCACGGCCGGGTCGTGCGGAGGTGACGTGGCAGCGTCCCCCGTGCTCACGCTGCAGAGGGACACCGCGTCTTGCCGAGAGCGGTCCCCGTCGACCCGGAGCTCCGGGAGCAGTGCCACGAGCTTCGGCAGCGACGATGAGATCAGCGAGTGCCTCAGCGGCAAGAGCCTCTCGGCCCCCAGCAGCGTCCACTCCGGGCGGCTGCTGGAGCTCAAGTCCCCAACCGAGCTGATGAAGAGCGAGGAGCGCAGCGACGTCGGGCCCGGCCCGGAGGTGACCGGACCCCTGGCCCCGGCGAAGGACTCGGCCCCCGAGGAGCTGCTCGGCCTCCGCCTTGGGGACCGGGTACTGATCGGCAACGTTCAGCCGGGCACACTGCGGTTCAAAGGCGAGACGAGTTTCGCCGAAGGCGTCTGGGCCGGCGTCGAGTTGGACAAGCCTGAGGGGAATAACAACGGCACCTACGACGGCATCGTCTACTTCGTGTGCAAGGAGAAGCACGGGATCTTCGCCCCCCCTCAGAAAATCTCGCGCCTTCCGGAAAGCCTAGACGACCACGCGGGCGCACCGCAAGAGGAAGACGCTTACTCCGATGAACAGGAGCGATACGGCGATGAGGAAGAGAAAGCCAAACAGGGTCCCCAGCTTGAGCGAGAAAAGGATGCGATTGAGGCTCTTTCCGAGAAGTTTCTTCCCGGGACGCAGGAAGCAGACACCTCAGGAGATAAAAGCTTTAAAGCAGAGTCAGACAAGAAGGGACAGGACATTCAGTTGGGGTCGGACTCCAGCGTCGACCGGGAACCGTCAGTGACATCACTGGCTTCCTCAAAGGAAAGCAGAGATCTCTCAGATGCCACCGAGAGGAGCTCCGGTGCAGGCGACGAGACGCTGGACAGGACCTTCTCTGAGGAGCTGAGCGAGCGGCTGACGGGACAGGAGCAGGGGTCTGCCGCGGCCGTCTCGGAGAAGCCGCCCACCCCCCTTCTGGACCTGTTGGCAAGAGAAAAGGACCACTTGGAGGCCCAGATCCGGTCGTCCTCGAAGAAGCAGGTGGAGACCGTCAGCCTGCTGACCGAGAGCTTGCTGGAAGTTTTCGTCAAGGACACAGTCAACCAGCTGCAGCAGATCCACAGAGCTCGGCAGGAGAAAATCCAGCTCAGCAACCAGGAGTTGCTCGAGGATGAGCAGGGAGGAGCCCCGTCTCCGGACCGAACCCCGAGTCTGGACACACGGCCACCTGCCGTCCCAGAGTGCTACTTGCGGTCTGAACTGGAAGATGAGAAAGAAGAGGTGTCCTCGCCCGATCTCTATCCCCGGCCCGTAAGTATCCCCAAAAAAAAACATGTCCTTGCCTCCTCTTTTGAGCACGTGTTAAATCCATCACCCCCCCCCCCCCAAGAGCTCTAGTATGTGCACACACATCCGTGCATGTGTATGACATGCTTGTTAGGGAGAGACCGCGGTCCTAGTTTTTAAAGCCCTCCTCGCTGCTGCTTTTGTCCGAAGCATAATCGCTCTCTGTTAGGTCACTGTGAGGCTGTCACAAATGTTGCAGGTCACTGCTGGGGGGACAGTCCCCACTCACGGCTTCCATGCCCTTTCAGCGTCTCTGGGCAGATGGAGCCCACGGCCCATCCCAGCGATTCCCAGCCCCCCAGTTCTTTGTCTCTGTAACACCTCAGTCATGGCTGTCCAGCAGAGATCACCAGCTGGGGTGTGGATTCCGGTAAAGGTGGAATGTGTGTGCTCTGACCTTATGTGCTCCAGACCATGCGCTTGTTTCCGTTGCTCCTGAGCACTTGAGCCAAAGTCACGATCGTGAGTGACTTGAGCCAGACGATGACCAAAGGTGAGGAACTTCCGGTCTGGTTCCCAGCTCCCAGAATCCAGACAGTCCTTCAACACCAGACTGATGTTGATTCAAAAAGGTGGGAGGAATCAAAGATTTTATAAAACTTCCCGTTAGAAGGCTCCTACAAGCCGACTCCACGGAACGGGCTTATTCTTACGTGGTCCCTTGGGAGGCCCCCAGCTTCCTCGTTTGCTTCTAAAGTCCCGACTACCCAGGTGCGCCTCTGCTTTGTCTCCAAGTGTCGGTGGGCCTGAGGTCACTAACCAGTGCTGTTCGGGCGGGTTCCGTATCTCCAGGAGAGTCCGGTGTTCGGCGCCAGTGGACAGGAAGAGCTTGCTAAGAGACTTGCCGAGCTCGAGGTCAGTCGGGAGTTCCTCAGCGTCTTAGGGGACGACCAGGATTGGTTCGAGGAGGACTTCGGTCTGAGCTCTTCTCACAAGATCCAGAAGAACAAGGCGGAAGAAACCATCGTCCCCCTGATGGCCGAGGCCAAGAGAGCCGCCCCGCAGGCCTGTGAAGTGCTGCTGGCCGTGCCGCACACTGCCCAGGAGGTCGAGCTCCTCGTCCACGGCGCCGCGGAAGAACTCTGGAAGCGCCGAGAGGCAGGGGACGCTCTGCACACCATCAGCGTCCCTGCAAAGCTGCTGGGCGGGACCAGCAACAGTCTGGACCTCGAGAGCACGAGTAAGAGGGTCTACAAACAGGTAGGCGTGCAGCCCGGAGCTCGGCTCGTCGGTGGAACTTCCCCTGCGCCCGGCCCGCGCATTCTCAGCCCTGGGCTTTGTTTCCCTGTTTCTCTCTCAAGGCGGTTTTTGATCTCACACGAGAGATTTTTGAGGAAATCTTCGCCGAAGATCCCAACTTGAACCAACCCGTGTGGATGAAGCCGTCCAGGGTCAACTCGAGTTATTTCCGGCGTGTGAAAAATCCCAACAGCCTAGATGAGATCAAGGTAAATTTTACGAGGGGCTGGAGCGATAGCACAGTGGGGAGGGCGTTGACCTGGCACGCGGCAGACCCGGGTTCGATTCCCAGCATCCCATAGGGTCAGCTCTGAGCATCGCTGGGTATGACCCAAATAAAAAAAAAGGGGGAAAAAATGGTAAATTGCGAGCCAAGCTAGAGAGTATGTCCTTATTTTCTTTTGACTTTGGTTTTTCTCTGGGTGAGGTGCCGGGGACTGAACCCCTGCTCCCCACACGTGGCCTGCATGCTGACCTTAGAGCCATCCCTCCTGTGTGGGGCGGCTGACCATTACTCGGTCATGGGGGCAGTAAGGTAGATGGTCTGCTTCACTCTCAGCCTCTCAAATAGTCATTTCCCGTTTCACATGTAAGAAATTTTATTATTTTATTTTTTGCGATTTTATTTTAAGAAAAAATTAGGAAGTAATCAGACAATTTCTACACATGGAAGTTTGAGGTGAGTCTTTGGTAATTTAGAGATCAGTGTAATATTCTAGAAATAGGGCTGGAGAGATAGAGTAGTAAGTAAGGTGCTTGCCTTGGATGTAGCCAACCCGGATTTGATCCCTGGCCCACGAAGGGTCCCCTGATACCTGCCAAAAGTGACCCCTGAGCACAGAGCCAGGAGTAAGCCCTGAGCACTGCTGGGACCACCCCCCCCCCCCCAAAAAAAAAAAAAACACATGTGTACAGGCTGGCCCTTTCCAGAGGAGAACCACCCACCCTGCATAGGTACAAGTAGCAAAAGGTAATCAAATATTAATTGTATTTTCTTAAAACCTTTTAAATGTCATTCAACTTTGTGGAATGGATCACACACACTGTGTTTTACTTTTAGATGTTGTATGAAAAAGTCAAATAAACGGCTTGAGGATTTGACACATTTTTTAAAAATCTGCCACACTGCTCAGCGTGCTAGGTGGAGGAAATTTGGACAGCACTTTGAACGCTCTGCACCTGTTGGCCATCGCTTCCACCGGCGCTGCGTTTCAGGCCCTCGGTGATCCATGTCATGTCGCCTTCATTTCTCTTTATTTTCACAGAACTTCATAGCAACGGAAGTGCTCAAGTTATTTAGTCTGAAAAAGGAGCCCAATCACAAAACCGACTGGCAGAAAATGATGAAGTTTGGGAGGAAGAAGAGAGACCGAGTCGATCACATCCTGGTCAGTGCACGCGGCCCCGTGTTCCCTGTCACACATGCGCTCTCGGGAACAAACGATTCAGTATTTATCCGGCTGGCAAGTCTCTCAGGAGGCGGGTGTGTGGCCAGGGGAGGATGTGGGGGATCGAACCCGGAACCTCCTACGGGTATTCCCCAGCCCCGAGCTCCTGATGCCGCTGTTTTTTGGACCACACCCAGTGATGCCCAGGGCTGACTCCTGACTCTGCACTCAGAAATCACTCCTGGCGGTGCTCGGGGAACCCTTTGGGATGCCAGGGATTGAACCTGGGTTGGCCGCATGCAAGGCAAATGCCCTCCCCGCTGTGCTGTCACTCCGTGCCCATGTCTGTCTGTCTGTCTCTCTTACTGCCACACCCAGTGATGCTCAGGGCTGACTCCCGACTCTGCATTCAGGAATCACTCCTGGCAGTGCTCGGGGTCCCTCTGGGATGCCAGGGATCGAACCCGGGTCTGCCATGTGCTAGGTCGATGCACTCAACGCTGTGCTATGGCTCCACATCCCCCCACCTCCACCCACGCACACACACATACACACACACACACATACACACACACATACATGGCACCGCTTTAATGCAACAGCTGCGTG
The DNA here is from genome assembly GCF_029834395.1 of Sorex fumeus. Taxonomy (NCBI): domain Eukaryota; kingdom Metazoa; phylum Chordata; class Mammalia; order Eulipotyphla; family Soricidae; genus Sorex; species Sorex fumeus. The sequence goes on along the minus strand of NW_026606431.1, from coordinate 10,551 downwards.
TTCTCGCCTGTGGCTCACCTTGTTCCCGCTCAAGGGCCACAGCATTGGCCCGTGACAAACGTTGCACTCTCCCCTCTTGTGCCCCCCAGGTTCAGGAGCTCCACGAGGAGGAGGCCCAGTGGGTGAACTACGACGAGGACGAGCTATGCGTGAAGATGCAGCTGGCCGAGGGCATCTTCGAGAGCCTCTTGCGGGACACAGTGGACGTGCTGAACCGCATCAGCGACAGGCAGGGCCGGGCGCTGCTCGTGTGACAGTTTGCCAATAAACCGCCCCCTGAGTGCTAATGTGAGTCCCGGGCCTTTCTGCCCCCCGACCCGCACCCCGTCTCCATCTGAGCCACAGTGCTGCCGGACCTCACCCCTGTTCGGAAGGACTTCCGGGTCGGAGTTCACGGGACAGTGCAGTCTGGCTGCACGCGCAGCCTTTTCCTCTGGAGACTGTCCGCTGGACTGGCTGTGGGGGGCAGGGCGCGCCCCTGGTGTCCATGGAGTGTGTGGTTCTGCGCCTCATTCCAGCTCGGGTGAGGGCCACAGGCAGCAGTCCAGCCTCAGCGGAGACGGGGCGGAGCCTCCCCTCACAGGAAGTCAGGAGAGAGGCGGGGACGATGGCATCCGAGTGTCCCGGCCCCGTAACCTTCTGGTCTCTCGACAGTATTAAGCCCTTGCCCTGCTTCTCGGCAGACACGTTCACTCATCTCTGCCCGCGTCACTCGCTGGGGGGCGGCGGGAGTCGCCTCCTGTCTCTTTGAGGACCATCTTCTCCCTTACGCAGTTGACCAGCGCCCAGTGGACGAACCGGTTAGCAGACATCAGTGCTGACCTGTGGCTGCGGAAAGGAAATCAGGCTTCCGAGCACGGCCGGAAGAATCGAGACCCAGGCAGGGCGGCTTCTGCGGCCCTCGCCCGGCCTCGCACTTCCCTCAGTCCTTCTGAACCTCTACCAGTACTTCTGAGCACACCGAAAGCCAGAGCCTCAGGACCACCTCAGGCCACCCCGCGCGGACGGCGGAAGCGGCCAGAAGTCACATCGGCCGTCACTGAGTCCAACCCGGCCGCTTCTCCCACCCGGCCAGACGCTGCGACTAGCGCGCAGGACGGGAGCGTGTGCGCCCGAGACAAACGCACCGCCCGTTGTGCCCGTCGTGTGCTGCACAACTCTCTTAATTTATTGCTAGGTAAATTATTGCGAGGTCGACAGTGTGTGTCCGCCCGGAAGTGAGCGTCTTCTTGTCACAGTTCAGCCTTCTGTCTTGCCGCCTCTGGGGCTCGCGCTTTTTGCACAGGAAACCGAGGTTCTCACGCGCCCCTCGAGGGTCAGTGGAAGAAGAGGCGTTTTCCCTCCAGACCACCCACAGCAGCGGGCCTGGGAGGAAGCGAACGAAGGCCCCTCCGAGCTCGGTTCTGCCTCTGGTACCGTTGCTTCCCTGAACGGAACCGCATCAGACTCCAGCACGCGTGCACGCGCGGGGCCTCCTCTGCCCGCGCCCCCGGCCCTGCTCTCGACTGGCCCTCCTAGCCAGCCCTCTGCTTCTCCAGTGGTCCAGAAGAACGTGGCTAACCCAAGGCGCGAATGTAAATGCCTTAATTCCGAAGGTCGGTCACAAGCTTGATCTCAGACACCCCCCTGGACTCACGGCTACCCGCGCCCCTGGGTGTGGCATTCCCATCCCCGTGAGGACAGCCCCAGCACCGGCCGAGGCGCGGAGCATGCGCACGCCTTCCCCGCCGCCCCTCTCTCCTCCACCGCCCCCCCCACTTCACTATGCACATATCCGCACCCTCTTGAGTTTCATCTTGTCATAGGAGACCCTCCCCAACCGTCGTCATTGCAATCTTGCATTTTGCACAGTGACTGGTGTGATAGCTCTTGATACTAAGGAAAGCACTGAACCGCACGCGAGGTCCCGGGAAGGCGCCGGGCCGGGCGGCCGGCCAGCGTGGCTGCTTCCCGGCTTTTTCCTCATGCGCGCGAGGCGCGTAGCCATAACAGGCAGGTGGACTCGGGACAAGCCCGGGTTTGCCTGGTGGTTAGGCAGCAGGACAGAGGCTGCCTGGAGCCTGGCTTTTTTCCGGGCCGGGGGGAACAGCACCTTCTCAGCGGCCTGTCGTCGGGAGGACAGAAAGACGAGTGGGAGTGCGTTGTCCCGACTGTCACCGCTGCTGTCAATATTTTATATAAACAGAGAGGAAGATAATATAATCATAGGGATCGAGCTGTTCTTTTCTCCAGGCTTATTGTTGGCACTAAACCCATTGGAAAAGGGAAAGTTTATCTTGACTCTGGACAACGTTTGGGTTCTAGAAATAGAGGAGGGATAAAAGTCCTGTGAGTCTGTGAGCGCGGCGGTCTGGACGTCAGATTCTCCAGAAAGCACTATGGAAAGCCCGGCCGTCCTTCCCCGGCCTCCAGACCCCACCCGCCTGAGTCCCAAGACTCATGGGCTCAGGAGAAGCGTCAGACTTATGTCAGCCTTGCTTCCTGCTAGAAGAGACCACCCACAGCCTGGAGTCTGCACCTGTCTTAGCATTTTCATTGGGAAATGGGTGTCTTGGGATCAGGAGGGACATGATGGTCACTCGGCCACTGTGTCTTACTGGGCTCCTTTGAACCAAGCTCCGCCTCTCACCAGAATCTAACTTGTCCCCTCGCACTCATCTCCCTTCTTCCTCCCCATCCCCCATCCTCTTTCACTCTTTCATCATCATTTTTCCGCTGAGAAAAAGATCTTTGTGTCAGCAGTAATAGCTCTCCGAGAAGCACTTAGCAGAGGTTAGGAGAAAAACTGACCGAAGTGACTTCGGATTCACCTCTGCGTCCAAAATGATGTCTGCTGTCCAGGGTGCTTAACTCTGGGTGACTTCAAGTACAGGGTACACAGTCCCTCTTCAGGTCGAACAAGGAATTTTCCGCCGAGGGGAAAGTGGGAAGCGTTCCAAAGGAGTTCACGTAGCAGTGATCTTTTTTTTTTCTTCTTTTGCTCGAAAGAAAAGAAAATTCCTTCTCTGACTACAGGTCTCCGAGAAATTATCTTTCAAGTGTTGTGGCCTATTGATAAAAAAAAATATATTCACTTTCTTGTCTTGAAAAAAAAAGTGGCCTTAGCTTTTTGCAATACTTGAATTAAGCGTGTACTCGCACAGCATTAGAAACTCATAACTTTTCTGCAAGAAGTTCCAACCCACATCTTTTACTACCTTAACGATACTAGTGAGCAAAGCAGCAGCGTGAACATAGGAACTACACTGATACAAGTTTCACACCAATCGTAGGGATTCACATGTTTACAAATCATCCTAACTGACTCAGTAAACTGTTTGTATTATAAAAATGTGAAGAAAAACAAAACAAAAAATAAACCCACCCCTCCGCCACCTGAGGTCAAAGGAGGTACTGTCATTTTAACCCACGTTTAATAGCTTTTTCCTCCCGGACTTTGCAAAGCCTTCTGGGTCAGCGCGTTGCAAAGCGTTCCCTGGGAGGTGCCGCCTCCATGTACGTACTGTACTTCCGTGCAGACATGAAAAACGAGCCCGTTTACTGTGTGCGTGTGAGTGCGTGCATGCGTGCGTGCGTGCGTGCGTGTGTGTGTGTAAATAGCCCCTCCAGAGGGCTGCTTTCAGCCAACTGCCACACCCAGTGCCCCATGGCACGGAGGACTTGGGGTGTGGTCTTGTAAGTATGATCTGTAAAATAACGGGGGCCCGTGCCCATGTACACCTGTGTAAATAGATTTGTTAACCGAAATGTACTTTCAGAAGGAGAAATCTGTAAATAAACCGATTTATAAAGTAATGCTCCTGTGTGGTCCCCACTCACTCGCCTTCAGCAGCTTTTGGGAGGCCGTTTCCAGAGAAGTCCCTGCGTTCTGCCATCACCCCGGGTCCCAGGCAACACTTCCCAGGAGGAGAGTCGGGGTCGGGGGGGTGCCACGTGCCCAGGCTCACACAGCAGCAGCATCACCCCTTTGTTTTCTGAGCCTCGTCCTGGGGAGGAAGCCGAGATCACGGACCCTGGCCCCGTGGGGTATCAGTCTGAGAGTCCAACGGGCAGGGCGCTTGCCTTGCACGCAGCTGACTCGGGTTCGATTCCCGGCATCCCCATAGAGTCCCGGAGCCCTGAATGCAATCGGGAGTCAGCCCTGAGCACTGCTGGGTCCCCCCACCCCCATAAAAAGAGGCATCGAGAAGTTTCAAGGATGGGGGCTGGAGCGGTAGCACAGCGGGGAGGGCGTTTGTCTTGCACGCGGCTGACCCGGGTTCAATTCCCAGCATCCCATAGGGTCCCCCGAGCACCGCCAGGAGTGATTCCTGAGTGCAGAGCCAGGAGGAACCCCTGTGCATTGCCAGATGTGACTCAAAATAAAAAAAAAAAATGTTTCAAGGACGAAATGTAACAAATGGCCCTGGGGGTATGCACAGGGGCTCCCGTGAGTGCACTGCGCTCTGTGACGGGTCTTGCTCTCACTGCCCAGCCGGTATCTCTACAGTGACCCAGATTCTGGTCCCCGGTGTCTTCACGGTGACCCGGATGCTGGCCCTCCCTCCATCCCTCCCAGAGTCAGAGCCCGGGGTTGGGGACGCTGGGGACAGCAGGAGAGCGCCCCAGACCGGAACACCTGGCACCCAGGTGGGCTGTACCCCCGCCTTGAGCCAGTAGACCCCACAAAGATGCTCTTGGATCAGGCCCCACCCCTGAATGTTGTAGAAATTCCCTGTGGGGCTGCAGAGCTGGCGCTTCATGGGAGCGTTCTCTCTGCAGGCGTGAGACCCCAAGTTCCATCCTCGGGATCATCCCACATGCTGGGCATCACCCCGCCTTTTGCCCTCCTTGGCTTGGCCTTGCAGCCACGTGGGCAAGCAACGGCCAAGTACACGAGATTTAGCCATTCCAATAGCGACAGAAATGGGGGGTAGGATTTCTGGGAAAATTCTGAAGCCCCACCGCCACCCCAGTTAAGAACTTAAGAAACTCTTGGGATAAGACCCGGTATGTGAGGGTCCCTGTGTGCTGGGTGCTGAGTTAGGTGCGAGGGGGCCCAACGGTAGAACAGAAGGGCAAGAAAAGACTAAATGACCCAGGCTAGAGCGATAGCACAGCAGGGAGGGCGTTTGCCTTGCACGTGGCCAACCCGGGTTTGAGTCCCAGCATCCCACAGGGCCCCCCCAAGCACCACCAGAAGTGATTCCTGAGTGCAGAGCCAGGAGGAACCCCTGTGCATCACCGGGTGTGACCCAAAACACAAAACAAAAGACCCATACCCTTTAGCAAAATTCAGGGAAACAGTGGCAGGGATGGTGCTTGTGGGCACAGCGAGACCCACTCGGGACGGCCTCCCGCAGATAGAGGGTCCTGGAGAAGTGGTCAGTGATGAGGTGGCCAGTGGCCCGGAACTTCCCAGGCATGCAAGAGGTGTGATACGTGCACAGAAGAATCAATTGAGTCTTGCGCATGGCCAACCCGGGTTCGATCCCCAGCATCCCATAGGGTCCCCTGAGCACCTCCAGAAGTGATTCCTGAGTGCAGAGCCGGGAGTCAGCCCTGTGAATTGCCGAGTGTAGCCCAAAAAGCAAAAGCAAAAAAAAAAAAATTGCTCCATCACCTTCCCTGCAACATTGAGGAAGAGACACCGCAAACTCTTGCGGCCCTAGACTCTGTGCCTTGCGATGCATGGACAGCCCTGTGGCCACCACTGAAAGGCGGGCAAGAGGACTGCGGGTCCCTCCCTCTCAGCTGCCATGGAATGTGAGAGGCGCCAGAGAGATCTGAAGGGTGGGTCATGCCAGGGGTCATGCCTCGCTCAGGCATCCAGGGTCCTGCCAGCCCCCTCTGCCTCACCTGGTGCTGCAGATCACTCACAGAAATGGAACCAGAGAACTGAAGTAAACAGGATGGCTGGGTCTCACCCATCCAGAACCCTCCGTCCTGGGAAATAAGGAGTATCCCCGGAAGAAAAGGGGCAGGTATGACACCCCCCCCCTTGGTCACTGATCCTCAGGTTTCTCTAGGGAGTACCTGGCTTGATGCATGGTGACTGTCTATGGGGGTGGGGGCGGGGGTCCCTCCTGCTGGCCTGGCGTGTGTTACCCCCTCGTGAATAACTCCGGATCTTCTGATGGCCGAGGGACGCACCACTGGGAAATGCATCCAAAGGTGAACTCAGAAAGGAGTTCTGGTGAGCTTCGTCGGGTCACTGTCACTGTCACTGTCCTCCCGTTGTTCATCAGTTTCCTCAAGAGGGCCGAATTACATTGTGAGACTTGTTGATACTGTGTTTGGCATATTGAATACGTCACGGGTAGCTTGCCAGGCTTTGCCGTGCGGGCGAGATACTCTCGGTAGCTTGCCGGGCTCTCCGAGAGGGGCGGAGGAATCGAACTCGGGTCGACCGGGTCAGCCTCGTGCAAGGCAAATGACCTACTCACTGTGCTATTGCTCCGATTGTGACCCCAAAATTAAAAAAATTTAAAAAAAAATTATTTCTGGTTTGCAGAGGATAAACTGACAAGAGATCAAGTTCAATTGCCTTTATTGGTTAGAGCCCAGAACCTGTGCTTTTTTTACTTAACCATAATCTTATTTTAAACCCGAAACATTTCTGAGTCATTAATATTTTCTATAATATTTTCTCCTGCCTCCATGTCTGGCTGTCCTCACCAGGGCCGCTTGGAGGGGGAGGGTTAGTTTCTCTCCCTCTCCCCCGCCCCGAGCAGAGTCCCAGCAGCTGAGGACCTCCAGAGCCAGCCACGGCCATGCTGGGACCACTCTCCACACGTCCAGACGGGCCTCATGCATGAAAGAACTGGCAGAGGAACCCAGGCATGCGGGTCCCGGGGCTGAGGTCTCCAAGCCTACTCGGATTGGAACTGGGCCTTCTCCACCCAGACCCTCCATCTTCCAGTAGGTAGTCATCACACCCACCAGCTGCTGCCAGCGCCAGGTTGGTCCCATCAACAACCAAGACGCAGAGACTATAAAACCCAGCTCTCAGAAGCATGTGGCCGCATTTGCGGCCACGCGACATCTTATTATCTTTCCTTTGGAGAACCTGGCAGGCTACCAAAAGTATCCTGCCTGCATGGCAGAGTCTGGCAAACTTCCCGTGTCGTATTCAATATGCCAAATACCAGTAACAATGATGGGTGTCATCCTCCTAATCCTGAAAGAGCATTGAAATGGCTCTTTTAAATCTCGGGGCTAGGAAGAAGGAGACGTTACTGGTGCCTGCTCGAGACAATCGACGAACAACAGGATGATCGTGATTGTGAATATTTTCTATCCACATTAAAAGCTTATACTATCAAAAAATAAAATAAAATAAATATCTCCTCTCCCTCTTCTCCCTCCCGAGCCCTTCTCCTCTCTCTCTTCTCTCCCCTCTCACAGTCCTTGGGTTCTTTTCCTCTGAAAAATCCCAAGGGATACAGGAAGGTTAGCACAGACGCATGGCCAGCTTAGCATGGAGGACCTGAACTGTGTTGTCCCCTTAACACCCCCAGGAGTGACCCTCCCCCCAGACTCCACTGGGCGTTGGCCCCAGAACAGAAGCAGGGACTAAGCCTCACAACCCCATTGTCCACAGAAGCACTGTGTGCGTCACAGCTTGGCAGTCTTGAAAGTTCAACAAGGATGAACAGGACTCAAAGACATAAAAAGCCACACAGAACTGAGGTGGCGCCTTGGGCTAATTCGAACCCGTGTTCATCTCAGCAGAGACGGGCGAGCCACGCATCTAGCCTCTGGAGCTGGTTTCTTCGGCTTCTTCACTGCCAGGGGCTCCTGTCTCGTTGTTTGTCGTGATTCTGGCATCTTCTGCGAGCACAGTTCAGAGTGCTCGGCTGTGGGGGGCACCTTTTGTTTGGAACAAGACCGTCATCTCCAAACACATCTATGGAAGCCAGAGTCTGTGGTGCCAGCCCCAACCTCCAGGGAGGCTCAGTACCACCTAAGTAGTCCTCTTCTCCCCCCCAAAAAATGTAATGTAAAATAGCACAGCGGTAGGGCGTTTGCCTTACAAGCGGCCAACATGGCCGACCCGAGTTCGATTCCTCCGCCCCTCTCGGAGAGCCCGGCAAGCTACCGAGAGTATTCGATATGCCAGACACAGTAACAACAAAGTCTCCAATGGAGACATTACTGGGCCCGCTCGAGCAAATCGATGATCAACGGGAGGGCCTTTTACCTTTACATCTTAGGCTGGAGCGATAGCACAGCGAGGAGGGCTTTTGCTTTGCACGTGGTCGACCCTGGTTCAATCCCCGGCATCCCATAGGGTCCCCCGAGCACCGCCAGGAGTGATTCCTGAGTGCAGAGCCAGGAGTCAGCCCTGAGCATCGCCGGTGGGACCCAAAAAGCAAAACAATAATAATAATATCTGGTCCATCACCCAGTTTAGCACTTTGATCAATATCTGATCCATCCATAGGGACTGGAGTAATAGCACAGCGGGGAGGGCGTTTGCCTTGCACACAGCTGACCCGGGTTCAATTCCCAGCATCCCATAGGGTCCCCCGAGCACCACCAGGAGTGATCCCTGAGTGCAGAGCCAGGAGTCAGCCCTGAGCATCACCAAGTGGGACCCAAAAAGCAAATAATAATATAATAATAATAATAATATCTGGTCCATCACCCAGTTCAGCACTTTGATCAATATCTGATCCATCCATAGGGACTGAAGTAATAGCACAGCAGGTAAGGCATTTGCCTTGCACACAGCTGACCCAGGTTCAATTCCCAGCATCCCATAGGGTCCCCCGAGCACCACCAGGAGTGATCCCTGAGTGCTGAGCCAGGTGTACCCAAAAACCAACTTAAAAATAAAAAGGATGGGCTGGAGTGATAGCACAGTGAGGAGGGCTTTTGCCTTACATGTGGCCGACCCAGGTTCGATCCCTGGCATCCCATAGGATCTCCCGAGTACCGCCAGGAGTGATTCCTGAGTGCAGAGCCAGGAGTCAGCCCTGAGCACCGCCAGGTGGGACCCAAAAAGGGGGGGGGGGGTAAGAAAAGAGAAATACATCTTAGGCGATTTGTCATCACACCTTCAGAACGCTCGTCAGCGAACAAAACTGCTCTTCCGGCTCCTACATTCCCCGGCCCTGAGATCCTGGCCCCAAGAGGCACACGTGATGGGCCGTTTTCGCCAGAGTCAACATTTTTTTCCCAATGATAATCCTCTAAATGACTTCCCTCACCGGTGTGCCAGCACGGTGGTGAGCGTTTTGGGTAAATGAGCTCTATGACAGGTGCACAATGGAATGAAAACAGCCCGTTGACTTAGGAGGACTCCCACGGAGTTCCCTCAGCTCGGGGAAAGGGGCAGAAAGACCTTGGCCCAGGAACGCATTCCTCAATGGGGCCACAGACAGGCTTGGCTCTATCCCTGATGCCACTTGGCCCCCTGAGTACTACTAGGAGTGACCTTGAACACTGCCAGGAATGGCCCCCCGAAATCAGGAGCACAGCAGGTAGGGTGTTTGGTTTGTACGAGACCAAGCTGAGCCCTGCCAGGAATGACCCCTGAGCACAGTCAGGAGTCAACACCCCCAGCTGTGGCCTAAATATACTCCACTCCCCCCCAAAAAAAAATTAACAACAAAATTAACTATATGTAGTTGCCTTCAGTAGAAGGCAGGAGAATTTTCCAGGACCTGATCACTCTGACCATCTTGGTCTCGCTTTTCACAGAATTATTTGGGTTTCTCAGTCTTTCCTTGTCCCAAATGCTCAGGGTCTCTGTGAAAAAGAACCAACAGGAAAAGACCATTTTTGACATGTGGGGAGGGAAGAAATTCTACCTCCCCACGGCTCTTCTTCAATGACCACGGAGGATAAACCCCTTTCAGATCACTCCAGAGAAGCCCAGCTCAGCCCCTGAGAAAGCATTCACATGAGGAAAGAAGAAATATGAAGGGGCTGGAGTGATAGTACAGGAAGGGCATTTGCCTTGCACGCGGCCAACCCAGGTTTGATCCTCAGCATCCCAAAGGGTCTGACGAGCACTGCCAGGAGTGATTCCTGAGTGCAGAGCCAGAAGGAACCCCTGAGCATCTCTGGGTGTGGCCCAAAAAGAAAAAAAAAGAAAAGAAGAAGAGAAGAGGAGGAGGGGGGAAGGGGGAGGAGGAGGGGAGGAGGAGGAGGGGAGGAGGAGGAGGAAGAAGAAGAAGAAGAAGAAGAAGAAGAAGAAGAAGAAGAAGAAGAAGAAGAAGAAGAAGGAGGAGGAGGAGGAGGAGGAGGAGGAGGAGGAGGAGGAGGAGGAGGAGGAGAAGGAGGAGGAGGAGGAGAAGGAGAAGGAGAAGGAGAAGGAGGAGAAGCAGAAGGAGGGGGAGGGGGAGGAGGAGGAGGAGGAAGAAGAAGAAGAAGAAGAAGAAGAGAAGAAGAAGAAGAAGAAGAAGAAGAAGGAGAAGGAGAAGGAGAAGGAGAAGGAGGAGAAGGAGAAGGAGGGGGAGGGGGGAGGAGGAGGAGGAGGAAGAAGAAGAAGAAGAAGAAGAAGAAGAAGAAGAAGAAGAAGAAGAAGAAGAAGAAGAAGAAGGGGAAGGAGGAGGAGGAAGA